>NC_067479.1:35370190-35677356 GCF_947179515.1 Apodemus sylvaticus | reverse complement strand
TCTTTTTTTATATATTATAATTTTTTATTTTCTATATTCTGTTTACATTCCAAATGATTTTCCCTTTCCTGGTTCCCCCCTCCCCATAAGTTCCTTAAGCCCTCTTCCCTCTGCCCATTCTCCTATCAACCCCCTCCTACTTCTCTGTCCTGGTATTCCCCTATAATGCTGGAACAAGCATTTTCAGGATCAGGGGCCTCTCCTTCCTTCTTAGGAGTCATTTGATATGTGAATTGTGTCTTGGGTATTCAGAGTTCCTGAGCTAATATCTATTTATCAGTGACTGTATTCCATGTGTGTTCTTTTGTGATTGGGTTACCTCTCTTAGGATGATATTTTCCAGCTTCAACCATTTGCCTAATAATTTCATGAATTCATTGTTTTTAATTGCTGAGTAGTATTCCATTGTGTAAATATACCACATTTTCTGTATCCATTCCTCCATTGAGGGGCATCTGGGTTCTTTCCAGCTTCTGGGTATTATAAATAGGGTTTCTATGAACATAGTGGAACATGTGTCCTTATTGCATGCCAGGGAATCCTCTGGGTATATGCCCAGGAGTGCTGATGACATCTTTATCTCCAAACGTTTTCTTTTTTTTTTTTTCTTTTCTACTCTCTGGCATAATAGAAAGAACAAAGAAATATGGATTATCTGGGTGGACTATTCCTAAGAATCCTGAGAAGTTATGCTGTAAAATTTTGTTTGTATGTGCCAACAGCATTGTGAATGTGGTCCCTGTAACTCACATACAATCAGCAGTTTCTAGCAATGAGTCAACCAACATAATCAGATGAAAGAGATAAGTGTTCTTGTGAGAGAGAGGAATATACTTCATAAATAACAAACATTTTGTTTTTACTTCAAGCAGTAAACTTTAAGAAAAAATTTCTTGGTACCCAGGAATGTTAATATACACTTAAACACTGAGTATTTCTGATTCATTAAAGAAGTGAAAGCGAGTTTTACTTTAAAAACTATTTTGTATGAAACAAAAGTATTCAATTTGAATGTGTTCTATATACCAAGGAATAGGAGGAATAGCAGTGGTCACCTCTAAGTAAATGTGGTGGGTGGGGTGAAGGAAGGCTGCAAGGTCATCTCCTGCACTAGGACATAATCGAGGACTGCCTGAAAGACCAAGAATAGCTGACACAGACAATGCCAGCCTATTGGAATTTGCTGTTTAGAAGAGATCCTTTCTTGGGAACAAGGGAATGCAGGTGGAGGATAGTAAAGTAGCTTATAACAGCGTTCAGATGACCTTGCTGTGATATTTCTCACCTACTCCTGCGTTCTCTGATGTTGAATCCATGCAACCTCACCTCCCACCTCCAAGGACAAGTAGGGCTAGGTGCCTAGGCTGAAACAAGATTCTAAAATTTAAGATGTTGCTAACACCAGGACAATGATATGCAACAAGATAAACTACATAGAGTTTGTTGTAATTCTGTTTTAGTATTACCTACTCCTCACTGTTTCTGAGAATGAACATGTTTTCTCATTTGTCTAAGTTTTGTTGCAATCCACAAACTTATTACAAAACTGAGTATATAATTATGAAATGCATATAGTAGGGCAAGGTGTCTGAAATCCCAGACTTCTCAATTCTCACTGTTTCTCATTTGGATGTTTCATATAAAAACAAATTTTATTTAAACATTAAAAGTATTACTTTGCCTAGTATCCACTTACCAGTGAGTATATACCATGTGTTACTTTGTGACTGGTTTACCTTATACAGGATGGTATTTTCTAGTTCCATCCATTTGCCTGGGAATTTCATGAAGCCATGAAGCTGTTTTTAATAGCTGAGTAGTACTCCATTGTGTAAATGTACTACATTTTTCTGTAGCCATTCCTCTGTTGAGGGATATCTTGGTTCTTTCCAGCTTCTGGCTATTACAATTAGGGCTGCTATGAACATTTTGGAACATGTGTCTTTGTTATATTTTGGAGCATTTTGGGTATATATGGCCAGGAGCGGGTCCTCAAGTAGTATTATGTAAAATTTTCAGAGGAACTGCCAGATTGATTTCCACAGTGCTTATACCAGCTTTCCCTCCCACTAGCAATGGAGGAGAGTTCCTTTTTCTTCACATCCTCACCAACATCCACTGTCACCTGAGTTTTTGATCTTAGTCATTCTGACTGGTCTGAGGTGGAATCTCAGGGTTATTTTGAATCACATTTCCCTGATGACTAAGGTTGTTGAACATTAAAACTAAGAATAGTCATGATACAACTCACAGACCATATAAAGCACATGAAGAATGACAAAATATGTATGCTTCAATCTTTCTTAGAAAGGAAATAAAAATACTCGCAGGAGGTAGAGGGAGGGAGGAACTTAGGAAGAAGAGGGTAGGGTAGGGGAAACAAAGAGGGACAGGTTCATGTGTGGGAGGAGATGGGGATGATATACAAAGGGATAAGAAAATGAACAGAGGTGTGTAGTAACGGGGGAATGGGGAACTGAGGTTAGTCACCAGAGAGTCCCAGGTACCAGGAAAGCAAGACCCTCCCAGGATACAACTAGGATGAGATTTGCTGAAAAGCCCTCAAAATGGGAGGGACAACCTTTAGAGAACATATCCAGAGATTAGACTTGTCACCTGGTTGAGGTATGGGGCCACCCACTCATCTCTAAATTTTATCACAGAAATTCTCTTCTCTAAAGAAAATGTGGGGACAAATTGTGGAGCAGATACTGAAGGAAAGGCCATTCAGAGATCACCCCACCTAGGGATCCATCTCATATACAGACACCAAACACAGACACTATTGCTGATGCCAAAGAGTGCCTGCTGAGAGGAGCCTGATATACCTGTCTCATGAGAGGCTCTGCCAGATCTTAAAAAAAAAAAAAAAAAAAAAAATAAGGCACAGAGGCAGATGCTAGCAGCCAAGCATTGGACTGAGCACAGGTTCCCCAATGGAGGAGTTAAGAAAGGACTAAAGAAGCTGAAGGGACTTGCAACCCCATAGACAGTAGAATATCAACCAACCAGAGCTCCCAGGCCTTTTTCTACCTGTAGTCCTGGGGACTAAACCACCAACCAAAGAATACACATGGAGGGACCCATGGATCCAGTTGCATATGTAGCAGAGGATTGCCTTGCTGGGCATCAATGGGAGGAGACACCTTTGGTCTTAGGAGGATTTGATTCCCCAGTGTAGGGGAATGCCAAGATGGTTAGGAGGGAATAGGTAGGTGAGGGAGCACCCTCATAGAAGTAGGGGGAGTGGGGATGGGATAGGAAGTTTGAGGAGGGGAAACGAGGAAAGGGAATAACTTTTATTTTTGAGACAGAGTTTCTCTGTATAGCCCAGGCTGGCCTTGAACTCAGAAATCTGCCTGCCTCTGCCACGTGAGTACTGGGATTAAAGGCTGCACTATCACTGCTCTGCTGGGAATAACTTTTAAAATGTAAATAAATAAAGTATACATTTTTTTAAAAAAAAGGTTAAAAGAGATATAATAAAGCATTAATTAGTGTCTTTTTCTTCTTAAATCCCAAGCATCTAAAAATGTCTTGAATTTAAAGATGAAAATGATAAGCTCCGTGCCCTTCAACCACATTACTTAGCAAACAGGAGAGAAGAGTGTGCAAAGTGGCGATTTCATAAGTAACAGTGGCAAAGGCTGTAGAAGAAAAGTCCCAAGCAGCTGCTGAAGGATGAGATGAAATCTGAAAGCCACAGGCATTTGGACAGAAGGTGCTCCTAGCACAACACAAAACAATTTCACATAGTCACGGGTGTTTGGAAAGTGAAAGCAGCAGACAGACCACCCTGTGTGTGATCATCTGAGATGCATTGGCTCCATTTCAGCAAACCTGTCATGCAGCCTCAGGGAAAGAGGCATAAAAGTTAGAACTGAAATTAGGAGCTAGGCTATAGCTTTCCAAATCGTGTCTGGAAAGCAGAGAGAAAAGCTGCTTGGACAAACACAAATGAGGGGATATGCCAAAGGACATCCAAAGTGGTTTTATTAAATAAGTACAAAAGTGAGAATGTCAATATCTCTAAGAAAACGAAAGCTATTATGGTGTTCATGTTAGCCTTTTCATCTTGCTTAAAGCTGGTTGTCAGGTTGTGCATTCCACAGAGCTGAGGCATGAAAGTTTACAATTGACATTGGTCTAGAATGGATGTCATTCATTTTGCACCACAGATCTGGTAAACATTCTCTTACTGGGTCATGTATCTCTTTCCTAATTGGGCACTTCTAAAGCCTCTATTTACCAAGTCATTTTTTATATGTTTTATCTACAATTATCTTTTGAGTGTTCTAAAACTATAACGAGCTTTGTATGTATGTGTGTATGTGTGTATATGTGTGTATTATTTGTATCAAAGATAATAAGCCAAAATTAAAATTACTAAATACCTATATATATATATATATGTATATATATATATATATATATATATATATATGTCTGTGTGTGTGAATATATTTAAAGACAATTGATTAATTTGATGATTTTTTTCTACATACATTTTGTCTGTATGTGTCTAAGTGCACCACATGCTTGAGTGCATAGAAGAAGGTAGAAAGTGGATTAATAGCCAGTGGTATCCTATCATGTGGATGCCAGAAATCCAACAGATATCCTCTGAAGGAAGAGACATGGCTTGTAACTTCTGAGAAATATCCCCAGCCAATAATAAAACTATATTAACTTTAATTTTTTATTTTAAATATGTGTGAGAGAGATGGAGAAAGAGAGAGACAGAGACAGAATCAGAGAGAGAGACAGAGAGTCAGAAACAGGGTGAGAGAGAGAATTACAGATAGACAGACAGACAGATAAAGACAGAGTAAGAGACAGAGAGATATTATGGATGTAAAGCTGCGGTGTACCACTAGAAAGTCCCAGACTCTAGGGAAGCTAGAAACTCCCTGGACCCAACAGGGACTAGATTATCTGAAATACCTCAAAAATGCTAGATAGAATATGCAGAGACCACCTCCAGTAGTTAGGCATGGACATCAATTGACAGAAGGGGCCACCAAACCATCATAAATTTTTTTAACCTAGGATTGTTCATATATAAAGGAAAGGTGGGGACAAAAAATAGAGCAGAGACTGAAGGAAAGGCCATCCAGAGATTGCCCCACATAGGGATTCATCCCATTTACAGACACTGAACCCCTACAATACTGCTGATGCCAAGAAGTGCCTGTTGACAGGAGCCTGCTTTAGCTGTCCCCTGGGGGGTTGCGCCAGAACCTTATCAATACAGATGCAGATACTCACAGCCATACATCAGACTGAGCCTGTGGACCCGAATGGGGGAGTTAGGGGAAGAACTGAAGAAGTTAAAAGTTATTGTGACTCCACAGAAAGAACAATATCAACTAACCAGATCCCCACTACAGAGCTCCCAGGGACTAAACCACCAACCAGAGTATAAATGGAAAGATCCATGGTTACAGCTACATATGTAGCAGAGAATGGTCTTATCTGGTATCAAAGGGATGGGGAGGCCTTTTGTCCTGTGGAGGCTCAGTGTCCCAGTGTAGAGAGATGTAGAGTGGTGAGGAGTAAGTGCATGAGTGGGTGGAGGAACAACCTCATAGAGGCAAAGAGGAGAGGGATGGGATGGTAGTGTTGGTGGAGGGTAAACCATGATGGAGGATATCATTTGAATGTAAACAAAAAATGATTAATAAAAAAGAAGGCAGCAGAGGAGGAGGAGGAGAAATGGAAGAAAGAACAGGAGGAAGAGAAGGAAGAAGAAGAAGAAGAGGAAGAAGAAGAAGAAGAAGAAGAAGAAGAAGAAGAAGAAGAAGAAGAAGAAGAAGAAGAAGAAGAAGAAGAAGAAGAAGAAGAAGAAGAAGAAGAAGAAGAGAAGGAGGAGGAGAAGGAGGAGGAGGAGAGGAGGAGGAGGAGGAGGGGGTGGGGAGGGGGGAAGGGAGGAGGAGGAGGAGGAGGAAGAGGAGGAGGAAGAGGAGGAGGAAGAGGAGGAGAAGGAGGAAGAGAAGAAGAAGAACAAGAACAAGAAGAACAAGTACAAGAACAAGAAAAGGAGGAGGAGGAGGAAGAGGAAGAGAACAAGAACAAGAACAACAAGAAGAAGAACAAGAAGAACAAAAACAAGAACAAGAAGAACAAGAAGAAAAGAAGAAGCACACCAAGACACACTACAGTAGAAAAAGAAAACTTTCTCTCAAATTGAGGGCTTTCTCTTTATTATTATTGGCACGTGAATGCATGTATACATACATAGTGAATATTGTAAGGTTATTTTTAGTATTTTATACAACTTGAGACCTAGTTTGTTACTGGACAACTAACTAGGAGCCTGGGGAAGATGTATTGTATTTCTCTCAGCTATCATTTACTGTGTGTAGCTCTTCACCTAGAAGTGGGGCCCATGCTATCCCTCCTTCCAAATTAGCCTATCTATTGATATTAACATTAAATTATATGTTGATTTATTGAACATGCATTTCTTTAATACTTATCTAGCTCTGTAGATACAGAATTAAATATATATTTCCATACTAAGAATATTTAAAGTAAAATTTAATTTTACTTTATTTTGAATATGAAGAATTAGTGATGTGGATATCTGTTCTCATACATACATATAAACCAATAACTGATAAATATTATAAAATAGTTCTTTATAATCTTAATACCATAGTTTCTCCTTAGCTAATGATACTTATGTTCTGATAAGTATTAATTAAATTAAATTGAAAGCATGAGCATAATTAAAGCATGAGCTTTAATTAACATATAAAATTATATGCCTTTTGTATAAACTATATATATATATGTGTGTGTATATATAATATAAAGACAAAAATAAAGATGTTTAGAATGTGGATGACAGGCAGTGGTAATAATAACATTATTAGGGTGTAATCCAACTGAGCCAGGAAGGAGAGCACAATTACAATGGCAGCCTAATTTATTCAATATCTTTCATTTCAGTAGAGAGTGAGGTTCGGTCCTAAAATGTTTGACACTTTTCAAAAGTATATGTGAATGAAATAAGGGCCTTTGTTTACACTCCTTTCTGAATTACAGTTTTAAAAATTTCATTTATTGCAAATATACATATGTTCTATATATTTGATATTTTCCTTTAATTACTAAGTAGTTTCTACATGTGCTGATATTCCAAAAGTTGTTTATCCATTTGCCTATTGATGAACATATGGGCATGTTCAATATTTTGGAACTACAAATCCTATTATGAACACTTCTATACAAGTTTTGTTATGGGCATATGCTTTTATTAATCTTGGATGAATGCATAGAGGCAGAATGCCATGGTTTGTTTTCCAAAGTGAATATTTCATTTGCAGTCACATTATGAAAACTCCATCTATGAAAACTCCAGCATTCATCAGGCTTGCCTGCCATTGGAACAGTAGCCAGTGTAGCACACAAGACCAGTTTATTGGTAGAAATGATTCATTGTGTTTTTCATTTTCCAATTATATTTTGTAACTTTTGATATTCAGATTCTTTCTAATAGCTTCACTTGTAATGAAAATTTTACTGAAATATTAATATCTTCATATGTAATTATCATCGACATTTTCTCAGGAAAATAGATTCTCATACTTTGCCATTAATGATTTAATTTTTAGAATAAAATGTACATTTAAAGTACTTAACATAACTTAATATACACGTGCATTGTGAAATGATTACCATGTTCAAACTATGAAATTCATCTCTCACTGATCACCTTTGATTTATTGTTCATTTAGGTGTCTTTAGATAATTTCCCTGCCTTGAACAGCCATTACCTCCAGTGCCTCTAGCCTCACTCCTTTAGTATCCATGATGCAATATGTTTTGTTTATAAATTTGACAGTGTAGAATTGGCATATATAAGATAGAATTTTTATTTTTAAAAGTATATTTACTTTTATTTTATGCATATTAGTGATTTCCTGTTGTGTGAGCATGTGTGTGTGTGTGCGTGTGCGTGTGTGTGTTTGTGTGTGTGTGGTCGCCTACAGGTGAATGTCAGATGCCCTGGAATGGAAATTACAAATGATTACAAGCAACCATGTGAGTTCTGGGAACTGAACCCAGATCCTTTGCAAGGACAGCATGTACACTTAAGCTATGATCTATCTCTCAGCATTCTAGATATGGCTTATTTCATTTCACATAATTTCACCAGTGTTATCCCTATTGACATAAATTTGTTTTATTGCCAAAGAGAACTTCTTATGTATCCATGTATCATCTTTGTGTTCAAAATATTTGCAAATTGGGAACAGTGTTATACTGACCTTCTTCTCTATATGCAATTCATAGATTTCTTATTCATTTTTTTATTTTTGAAAAATATTTAATTCTTTGACTTTGCCAAGCAGAAATTAAGATTTCCTGTGAAATTTTGACTCCATTATTTTTATTCTCTGATATGTTATATAAACATGATTAACATTTCAATGTGCTAAGAAATACTGGGCAATATATTATTGCTATGAAGTCTTCTGTTTTTCAAGAATAATTGAGAAATGGCTTTTGCTAAATTTAATGACTTTGATATATATTTAAAAATATGTTTTCATGTATGTGCTGAAGTAATGAATTGCACCAAAGACTGTGTGAGTTTTGGAATGATACATGTGAGCATTTTCATTAAGACTTCGTGTGGTTTTGGTATCAGCATAATTGTGGCTTCATAGAAGGAATTGGGTAGGGTTCCTTCTGTTTCTATTTTGTGGAATAGTTTGAAGAGTATTGGTGTTAAGTCTTCTTTGAAGGTCTGATAGAATTCTGCACTGAAACCAATCTGGTCCTGTGCTTTTTTTGGTTGGAAGATTTTCTATGACCCCTTCTATTTCTTTAGGGGTTATGAGACTGTTTATATGATCTATTTGGTCCTGATTTAATTTTGGTATTTGGTATCTGTCTAGGAAATTGTCCATTTCCTCCAGATTCTCCAGTTGTGTTGAGTATAGGCTTTTGTAGTAGCATCTGATGATTTTTTGGATTTCCTCAGTTTCTGTTGTAATATCTCCCTTTTCATTTCTAATTTTGTTAATTTGGATACTTTCTCTATGCCCTTTGGTCAGTCTGGCTAAGGGTTTATCTATCTTGTTGATTTTCTCAAAGAACCAGCTCCTGGACTCGTTGATTCTTTGTATGGTTCTCTTTGTTTCCACTTGATTGATTTCAGCCCTGAGTTTGATGACTTCCTCTCTTCTACTCCTCCTGGATGAAATAGCTTCTTTTTGTTCCAGGGCTTTCAGGCGTGTCATTAAGCTGCTGGTATATGCTCTCTCCATTTTCTTTTTGGAGGCTTCATGGGGAATTTTAAAAACTTTTTTTTTGAGTTTTTCAAAGTTTTCAGCTTTGCAACAAAAATAAGTAAGCCTATGCTATGTAGCCTGGAATTAAGTCAAACATGTACTTTAATTTGAATATGACTGATGTCTAAATCATTTTGAGTATTCTGACCCACTTACATTTATATCCTTGATGCTGCAGAAGTTTGATTTTCCTTAGAAACTGTAGTGGTCAATGTGCAGGTCTTGTTTGACTTTCGCCAGTATATCTCTGTATATTTATTTATCATAAGCCAAGAAATGTCAAAATCTTTTTTGATAATTTACATCTTTTCAAATTTCAACTGTTCATTTTCTCAACCAGATCACTATTGTTTCCATAAAACTACAGTCACTTGAAGTTAATTTTATAGTGACCTAAAGTTTGCTTTAAATTTTAAAATGTTTGAAATTTTATGTTTAATGATGTATATTTTGGGAATAATGTATATCTAAATGATAAATTTTAATAAATCTGATAATTGTCTTAGAATTTGCATCATAAAAATTCACTTATAAAATTGATGTAGTTTTGCATAAATATGTCATATTATTTATATTCATTTTTATTTCCTTTTAATCTTTATTCCTGTTTAACTGCATATATTTAAAAATTACATTAAACTTCTTGTATGCACCAATTTTATACATCTATTTTTGAAATATTTTTAATTATTTGTGTTCCTTTGTACAGGTTAACTAAAATTGGATGTAAAGCATATATCGAATAAAAAAAAAAGAAAAAAAGAAAAGGAAAATAAAGTGTCATCTCGCAGGTTTACTGTTGATTAGTCTCACTTTCTAGTTCTTTCTGAACTCAGGCTGGCTGTATCAACTCAGCTATTCTGGCTCCAAAGCATTTCCTAGGTGACGGATTAAGTCTGGCTTCTATCATCTTCTCTCCTGAGATGCTCTGCTTGACCTAAAACTTACTCTGCTAGTTTGTTCTTATCTTCTGGCTCCTTCTCATCCTGTGGCTTCAGCTGCCTCTTCTGACCTGCACTGATTTGCAGAAGCTCACAAACAAAGTCCAGTGGACTGCACTTGATGTACGGTCTCTGAGCTGCTCTCTGAAGCCTCTTCTCTTTTCTTTCTGTTATCCTGAGTGTTGGCATTTCCTATCACTAGCTCATTTTGTCAAGTCTTTCTCTGATTCATTAATTTGTTGGTCCCTCAATTAGATGTCACTTCCAAAATTGGCTACTTCTTTCTACAAGCTATTCTTACATTCATGGTTTAGTATTAAAGGTATACACTGAGGGTGTTCCTGGATGCCAACCAGAGCATGTAATCCAGATCAAGTCTAAATTCTGGAATCATCAAACAGATCTAGAAGGTCTTTGGATGTGGTCTCTTGTCAGAGCAGCCATGTAGCAGTACTAAAATTCCTCTATATTTTAATTGACTGCCTTCTGGTATTCTGTGGAAATTTCTGAGAAGGTTAAGGTATCCTTGAATTTTTGACTCAGTGGTACTTATTATAAACTTTAAGTACATTGTAGTATTTTTCTTCCAGAAATGACCTCGAGAATCTGTTGAATCATAATCTAATAACTTCAAAGAACTTTATTTTGCCATGCTATTATGTTTGACCAAAAGAAGTCAGATTATTCTTAACTGTGAGACTGTATTTTCCCTTCTACTATGGCAGTATATTTTGAAGTGTGCTTCCTAATGCCTCATAAATTAAGATATTCTGGCTATGATTGAAATAAATATAAACAATATATTGTCTTCATTGAGGTTTCAATATTTTATATCATTTTAAGATGGCTCCAGCTACACATGTAGCAGAGTTCATGTCAGGCCTCAGTGGGAGAAGAGGCCCTTGGTCCTGTGAAGGTTCAATTTCCCAGTGCAGGGGAATGCCAGACTTCTACATGGAAACTTTAAAAATGATAAGATGACACAATCATAGGTTTCACTTTATTAAATTCTCCTTCTCAATCATCATTGTCCTAATGCTTTGTGTACACTATCTTTAAAATATAGTCTACCATCAGATTATTCATGTCAGTGAACATGGTCACTGTTACACATGTTCTAGAAAACCTATAAAGTTTTTTTCCTATGCTTAATTTTATATTTTCTTTCTCTTTCTTGCATACACACTCAGACATACAAACATGTATATGAATATATATATGGACTATTAATAAATACTGACATGAAGTGTTTTATTATTAAAATAATATAAACTTAGTAGACATAAATATGGCCCATATTGATTTATTTTTATTTTTATACACACATATATGTATACGTATATGTACATACATATACATATATACATATATAAAATTCTTCCTGGCCATGGGAGTAAATGTTGATGTTTAGGATCAATCTGAGAGGCTAGAGAGATAGATCCGTGGCTAAGAGCTCCTACTACTCTTGGAGAGAAAACATGTTCCATTCTCAAAATCCATATGTAAGCTTACAACCTGCTATACCATCATTCCCAAGGTGTCATACACCTAATGTATCTGATAAGGATATCACACATTTAGATACATAAACTATATATAAATCATGAATCAGAATAATCAGATTGAGAGGATATTTGTTAACACAATTTATCTTAAGGGAGCATTTCTCTAAAATAACAAATCTATAATCACCTTTAAATGTATATGCACAAAACTATGCAACATATTTGTAAAATAAATAAAAAATATCTAAGGATATATTTATATGTTGTATGGGGCCATAATTCTACCTATGATGATGAGTATAGCTCCAATTGTATAATTGCTGAGCACTGAAAATTAACTAATTCAAAGAGTAAATGGGAGTGTTTTGGTTTGTCTAGAATTCATAGGTTGATGTCATGAATCTAGGTTAGCTATAATGCATAGAGTTAAATCTATGATTATGATGATACTATGAAAAATGGATACAAAATGAATACAAATTTAATCTAATGGCATGACTTTTTTGAAAACTAAAGTACACAGGCGCCAATTAGAAAGTGAATCATCTAAGAAAATAGAATGAGATAATGTTTCTAAAGTTTTATTGCATTATGGAATTATATAAAGCAAATTGAATATTATTATACTAAAGCAGGCTATGGGAATGGAAGGGCATATCTCTTTGTATGTCATGAAATACTTAAGAGCATTTAAAATTAGTCTAGACACTTAGTAAATTTAATAGCTACTAATGAAATGCCACCTACAGTGTAGTCACTGTTTTGTTCATCAAAATAAACCAGTGAATAAAGAAAAATAATCTCTAAACTGATTGTTAGCAAAGACTTTAATTTCAAAGCTTCAGTGAAAACTGAATATACAGGAACTGATTTAAAAAACATTAAAATGCCATCACAGTAGCAGTTACATCAAAAAACGTCAGTTTATATATACACACACACACACACAAACATACACACCAAACACAAAGATACATTTTTTTAGAGATCAAGCCATGTACACAATGAATTTTGATCATACTCTTCCCCACCAACCTTGCAGGAGCTCTTTTGTCAATCACACAAATATTCCCACTCAATTTCATTGTCTTTTATTATAGGAATGATTGAGTCCAATTAATGTAGCTCATAGGTTCGTGAGAACAAACTAATAAGTTATCATGTATTGAAATAAACTTATTGTTTTCTCCTTTAGCAGCCATCACTGGTATGCAGATTCTCATCTAGAAGAAGAATCTTGTGACTTTTCCTTCATTCATGCTAGGATATTGTGTTATATGGTCTAGTTGATTTAGACACAATATTGGTTGAATGTAGAGATGTTTATATTTCCAATAAGATGAAACTATTAAATTATTATATTATAGATTTTTTCCACACAAATTACATTAAAGCTAATATATATTATATAATATATTATATATATATTATTTCTATCTTATCACATCAAATCACAAGTTATTTTCTAAATTAATTTTATCACATGAAATACGTATTTTCAATTTACTTATAGATAGACAATAGAAATATGTCTTTAAATTGGAGGTAGATATTTAATTACATCTTTAAAATGCATATTTTTCTTTAAAATAGTTAATATATATATATATATATATATATGTGTGTGTGTGTGTGTGTGTGTGTGTGTGTGTGTGTGTGCTCTATGATCAAGAATTGACAAATGGGACCTCATAAAATTAAAAAGTTTCTATAAGGCCAAGGACACTGTTAAAAGGACAAAACGGCAACCATCAAATTGGCAAAGGATATTCACCAACCCTACATCTGATAGAGGGCTAATATCCAATATATACAAAGAACTCAAGAAGTTAGACCCCAGGGAACCAAATAACCTTATTAAAAAATGGGGTACAGATCTAAACAAAGAATTTTCACCTGAAGAAATTTGGATGGCCGAGAGGCACCTTAAGAAGTGCTCAACATCATTAGTCATTAGGGAAATGCAAATCAAAACACCCCTGAGATTTCACCTTACACCAGTCAGAATGGCTAAGGTCAAAAACTCAGGAGACAGCAGGTGTTGGCGAGGATGTGGAGAAAGAGGAACACTCCTCCACTGCTGGTGGGGCTGTAAGATGGTACAACCACATTGGAAATCAGTCTGGCGGTTCCTCAGAAAACTGGACATGAGACTTCCAGAGGACCCTGCTATACCTCTCCTGGGCATATACCCAAAGGATTCCCTGGCATGCAATAAATACACTTGCTTCATTATGTTCATAGCAGCCTTATTTATAATACCCAGAAGCTGGAAAGAACCCAGATGCCCCTCAAAGGAGGAATGGATACAGAAAATGTGGTATATTTACACAATGGAATACTACTCAGCAATTAGAAACAATGAATTCACAAAATTTTTAGGCAAATGGTTTGATCTGGAAAATATCATCTTAAGTGAGATAACCCAGTCACAAAAGAATACACATGGAATGCAATCTCTGATAAGTGGATATTAATTAGCTCAGAAGCCCTGAATATCCAAGGCACAAATCGGATAACAAATAACTCCCATGAAGAAGTATGGAGAGGGTCCTGATCCTGGAAAGGATTGATCTAGCATTGGAGGGGAATATAAAGACAGAGAAAAAAAGGAGGGAGTTCATTGGAGAATGGATGGGGAGAAGAAGGTTTATGGGACATATGGGGAGGGGGAATCCGGGAAAGGGGAAATCATTTGGAATGTAAACAAAGAATATAGAAAATAAAAATATTTATAAAAATATATATATTAATTCCAATGGGAATTAAATTCAATGGTGATTACTCTATTTGCTGGCATCTTTTTGGCAAATTGTGTCTGCAAATTAGAGAACACTGAGAATCATTTTACTTAATTAACATTCTATGTTTAGGGCTTGTCACAAAAATTTAATAGGCCAAAGTTCATGTTATGTGTTATATGACATTTAACAAAATTTTGTTTGTGTATTTATGTATGTATATGTTCATGGTTCTGTGTGTAGGCATGTGGGTGTTCAGATTTGTGAGCATATGTCTGTATTCACATTTGCAGGCTACAGACTAAATCAAGTTATCTTATTAATTTTTCTTCATATTGTTTTATGAGACATAAATTTTAACTGAGCCTCAAACTCACCAATTCTGCTAATCCAAAGATTTTACTTTCTTGATTACAAAATTTTACTTACAGACATATAGTGCATCACTGTAATATTTTAGAAGGGTGCTGCAATTAGAATCGAGATGGCAAGAATGCTACCAAATAAGCCACCTCTGTACCTCATTTGATAAGTCTTTTGAGGCAGGATCTCATGAAACATAGGTATCCTTGAATGTTGTAGAACCTGACTTGATCACCAACGTCTAATTCTTGGGCTTTGCCTTCCTAAATCGTGGTATGTTGCCTATCATGAATAACATTATTTAGCTGAATGTTCAAAGTTTTATAGTGATTATTATAAACATCCTGATCAAGAATAAAGAGGTGTCTACCATTCTTAGCATTCTTTGTAACTAGATAATACAGTTTAACTTGAAAATTGACTGGAATTTCAGAATTTGAATTTTTTTTAAAAAAGCAAAGCTGTAGGATACATAATAAAATGTTAAGTTGGCAACCTTTTTTTAAAAAAAAATAAGCAATACTGTCTAGAATGGCCTTTCCTTTTTTTTTACTGTTGGCCCATTTTGCTCCAAGATTATTGTAAACAGTCCAGAGTACATGAATTATATAAACACAATGCCGACATCAAGGATTTACTGATAATAGAATATCAACAATTAAAATCATTATATAATACTCTTTTTATATCCAATAAGAAAAAATTACATGTGCATATCCATAAGATGTGTTATATATATTTTCATATCTTGATTTAATATTTTACTTTGAATGGCATAGATATCTTCAATATTTTCCAGAGTTGATTTGATATATATCAATGATAAAAACATCTCTTGCATAACCAAACTATGTTTGGGTTCTTTTCAGAAAACTTTAATAATTTATTTCTAATTCAACAAATCAGAATTTATTTTAAAATATCTTATGAAACTTTAGCCATAAATTCAAATAATATTTTTTAATTGCATATTCTACCAAAAAATACAGGAAAAAATAATTTTTTACTTAATAGTTGGAGGATTAATGATAAGAGAAAATTTTTATTTTCAATAAGAAAACTATTATTTTTCACTAAAATCTGAATTTTTTTACATACGGTAAAATATTACATTTCATAATATACTGTAGAATTCAGTGGTATGTATGATATATTTAGTAACCTTTAGTTGTTGCTGTGTAATATAGTTTTACCTAGTTTCAATATGCTGTTAGCAATTCATACAATACACATAGATTGTTAATGTCAGAAATACCTCTGATTTGTTACATATTTGTTTTTTAAATAGTATTTCATTTTTGTTGGTTCAAAAAATCATTATTGGTGCTAAATTTCTATAGCTCAATATGAGTTCATGTATGATCATGATCAGATTACAAAATTAGTCCCTAGAGGAACATAATTAACATAATATTTTTATATATTTCATAGGTACAGTTTATCAGAAGCAAGTGCTAGGTACTCTAACAGCGGTATCTGTGCCTTGGAGAAGCAGAAAAAAAACCCGTAACTACTTATTTGAAAAAACTGGATGTTAAGGTTAGCTCAGTCTAGTGTTTCAAAACCTTGATGCTTCCCCACTTACTGGAATAAAGTTCCCATTAGATGGCAAAAGAACTAGGTTCTGATGTCATTAGAGGACAGCAATAGCAGAAGCAACGTTTAGTCAGGAAGCAGCAGTTATAGACAGCATGTTGGTTGCAGTCAAGCATACTCAGATAATAATCTCAGAAATAATCTGCATAGACAAACACAAAGGCATATTTCCGAGGATACTCTAAATTTAGGCAAGTTGACAATCAAAACTAACTATCACATATTTCCTTTGGGTATTTCCTTGAAAATCCAGAATAGCTATCCTAAACAATCCTGATCGATGAAAGAACTTCTGGGGGTATCGCTATCCCTGACTTCAGGCTATACTTGGTCATGATGTTTGTGCAGGAATATAAACCCTTACTAAAATAATCTTCCACAACATAATAACCAAAACAAAACAAAGAATGAATATTAAAGCTGCAAGGGAGAATAGGCCAAAAACATATATAGGCAGAATTATCAGAATTACTCCCTATTTCTCAACTGAGACTCCAAAAGCTAGAAACACCTGGGTAAAGATATCTGAGACTGGAAGAGACCACAGATGTCAGCCCAGATTACTATAACCAGGAAAATGTCAATCACCATAGATGAAAAATCCTAGTTATTGCATGACAAACCCAAATTTAAGCAAAATCTTTCGACTAACTCATACCTACAGAGGTTACTAGAAAGTAAATTCTCACTCAGTAAGGCTAACTACATTCAAAATATAGGAAATAAATAATTTCACTAAATTAAATCCAATGGAAGACACACACACACACACACACACACACACACTACCACTGCTCACATCAGAATAACAAGATATAACAATGATTCGTCATTTTAACTCTCATCATCAATGGCCTCAAACTACCAAATAAAAAGACACAGGCTACCATAATGGATGCAAAACCAGATACAGTCATTGTACTCTACACAAAAATTGCATCTCACAATAAATGATTGTTATTACCCCAGAATAAAGGACTAGGAAAAGATCTCCTCAGCAAAAGAACCTAAGAAAGGAGCTTGGATAGCAATTTTAATAGCTAATAAAATAGATTTTTAACTAAAAGTAATTAAGAAAGACAAGGAAGGATACTTTATATGCATTAAAGGGATAATCCACCAAGAGGACAATTCAATTCTGAGCACCTGTTCCCCAAATGCGAGAGCACCCAATTCATAAGAGAAACATTACTAAACCTTAAATTACAGATGGAACAACACATATGAATGGTGGGAGACTTCAACAACCCACTCTCACCAAACGGCAAGTTAATGAGAAAAAACTTACTGGAAAAAATGGTGAAACCGATGTTATGATTCAAATAAACCTAGCAAATATCTATAGAGTACTTCACCCAAGCACAAAAAAATACCTTCTTCTCAGCACCTCAGTATCTTCTTCAAAACTGACTATATAATTAGTCACAAAGCAAGCTTCAACAAAAACAAGAAGATTAAAATAACCTGTTGCCTTTTATCAGATTACCATAGATTAAAGCTGGATTTCAGCAGCTATAGAAACATCAGAAATTATACTTATTCAGGGAAACTGAACACTTCTCTACTCAAACGTCACAGGGTCAGGGAATAAGGAAAGAAAAGGAAGGAAAGAAGGAAAGAAAGAAGGAAAGAAAGAAGGAAGTTCTAGTATTGAATGAAAATAGAGGCATATTATAAACAAACTTATACAATAATATGAAAGCAGTGCTAAGAGATAAACTTATTGCACTAAGTGTCCTCCTAAAGAAATTGACGAGTTCCTATACTAACAAATTGAATGTACATCTGAAATCTCTAGAAACAAAAAGAAAAGGAAAGGAAAGAAAAAAGTGAAGGAGAATAGCAAACACACCCAAGAGGAGTAGTCTGCAGGAAATAATCAAACACAGGGCTAAAATCAATCAATTAGAAACAAAGAGAAAAATACAAAAAAAAATCAGTGAAAATAAGAGGTGGTGCTTTGAGAAAAATCAACAAGATAGAGAAATCCTAACCACACTAACTAAAAGGCAGAAAGTCAGTACCCAAATAAACAAAATCAGAAATGAACAGAGAGGCATAACCATATTCACTGAGGATATTCTTACATCAAAATCCTGCACTCCAAAATTTGGAAAATCTAAAAAAGACTGATGATTTGCTAGACAGATACTATTTACCAAAGTTAAATCAAGATAAGTTATCCTATCTGAATAGTCCTGGATACTCTTGATGCTGCACTGTAAGGGAATACCAAGACAAGGAAGCAGGAGAGGGTTGATTGAAGAACAGGGGGAGTGGAGATGGCTTATGAAATATTTTTGGGCGGAGCAACCAGGAAAGGGACAACATTTCAAATGTAAATAATCTAAGAATATATCTAAAAACAAAAACACCTGAATTTGTTGCATGCCTGCTTGTGGATAACATGTCCCTAAATGGGCTGCCTTTTCTTGTCTCAGTAGTAGAGGATGTACCTAATTCTGCAGTGACTTGATGTAGGTAGAGAAGGATGTGGTCAGGGTGTGTGCAGTGGAGGTGTAAGTGAGGGAGATACCTATGGGAAGCTCCCCATTCTCAAAGGAAAAGAGGAATGAGGAAAGGGTGGAGTTTCTAGGTGAAGATGTACTGGAAGTAGAAACTGTCTGATATTGGGATGTAAAGTATAAATTTAATAAAACTGAGATAAACAATATGTAGAAAAATAATTAAATGATTTTTATAATTAAAAATACATAAATATACTAAGAAAAACCCCATAAAATACATGAAAATGTATATAATGAAGGCAGGATGACATTAGTTGTAGGTAGAGCATAAGGAGTTAAGATTCCAAAAATAAACAATAGACACTGCTGATAATAATTTTTTTCTCTTCCTCTGCTTTCTTTGGTGATGTAGTGCTGATAAGGCATAGTGTGGAGGATAGAAAATGTGAATGAAAAGGTTTGAGGTAGGATGGGGAAGAGAAACAGAGGCAGCAGAAGGAAGGGTAAGGGGAGGAAAGGTTGGGGAGAGGGAGAGTAAAGAAAAAGCCAAGATTCAAATAAAAAAATTAAAATTAAAGTTTCAGTTTGTACATCTAGCCAGGCTGCAAAGAGAAAAGTAAACAATTTTCCAGAAAAATGACACTTAGAGAAAGTAAAGATAGTATTGAATTTCCTGCTTCAAATAATTAATGACTCTCTAAACTGACCATGGCAAGAAACTAGGAAGCCATGCAGAGTCGCCTACAAATGCTCTGGAGGTCAAGATGGAGTGAGCAATCAGAATTATCCTAACGTTTTAGCGAAAATGTCAGTTGCTCTTAAAGAGAAGGAAAGATAATTTTTAAAAGTTCTTAGATCACATAGTTAATCTTCAATAATAACTGTAGCTTCTATTTTACTCGCTTTTTTGTTGCTGAGGTAAAATGCTCCGATGAAAGCAATTCAAAGAAAGAGGGTTTATTTGAGGTTTATTTATTTAGTCCTAGTCTAAGGTAGTTTCCATAGTGGTGTGGAAGTGAAAGCATAATCAGGAGCTTGGAAAAGCTGATCACATTGAATCTGTATAAGGAAGAAGAAAGAAATTAATGATTTAACTACCTCTCCAATCCAGAATAATGATGAGGTTCACCTTGGGGTAGTCTACACACATCAATTAAACAAATTAAATAAGTCTACACAAGTAGACCACAACCATACCTTTTGGTGATTCTAAGTTTTAACACTGAGTTTAGCCATTACAATTTACTCCTTTATATACATGGTACACATTACTGCTGCACTTTGGTTCCCTATGACTGATCACAATTTCCTCTCAACACTTAATTTATATTCATGCCCATCTTATCAATTCACTTTAAAATACTAGATATGAAGTGTCTCCAACATATAATCTTCCTTTGAAATCACTGTCACCTTTTAATTACTATTGTTGAGTAATGTACACAGGTATAAATAGAAAGCACTGACTTAAGGGGTCATTAGATATTGTACATGGGTATAAGTACCATTGTCCTTAGGCATTGTGAGCAAGTGAACAATGGATTGAATAAAAATGCTATGATAAAGGTGTATATGTACTGACTTAATGCCGTGATGAATTTTGTTCACATGTGTATGAGCCCCATTGGTTAATATTGTTTTTATGAATTGTGTACATATAATTACAAGACTAGTTAAAGGTTTTCTTCTTTCAAATTTATCAATAACACTAGGTGAAAATGAATCTTGGGTATTTTACACATACAATTATTTTATATTGGTATGTAAAATAATGGAAATCCATATTTAAGTTTAAATATTGTCAATACCTAAATATGAATGAAATTGAACTTTTATATCTATATAAGATATAATCAAAGAAAAATCAATAAGCCAAATAGAAAATGTATCAGCATCATAAAACTCTATATAATAAGCCTCCAGTCATCATAATTGTAACTAGGTTATATACTAATCCCAGGCGGAAAAAAGCCTGAATTTTTCATATACTTGAATGAAATTCAAGGTTTTCTTCTAATTCTTATATCATGATGTAAATGAGATAGTCATGGACATATCCTTTTCCAGAAGTAGAAATCACCGAAATGTTAGAAATTCATAGGGAGGTTGTGAAGAGCAAAAGTAAATATAAGTTGGCATGAGGACATTAAAATGAGTAATTATGCAATCCAAAGTATTACTAGCTGAATCGTACATGTGAGCAAATGTCTTATATTATTTCCAACTTTTAAAAATAATTATGTAAAAAGTTCATGAAGTAGAAAGACACAGTGACAACTAGAAGAGATAAAAATATTGAAGCAAAAGACATTGATGCCAGAAGAAATCAGGGCTTAGAACATCTAAGTATAGTTCTCAAAATACTCAGTGAGGTTAGGATGAGAATCTAAGTTCAGGCAGCTTTCAGATTCTATATAAGCATTTTATCCCGTGTAAACTTACAAAGGCAATGCTATTCTGAACATTTTTGGAGCTCCATCTGTGGTAAGACATCATAAATCTCTAGTTCCTCATATCAGAAAAGGGAAGGGAGTATCATGTAATATCATAGCCTTAAATTTTTCAAATATTACTTTTAATTTCTCAACTCTTAGTGCTTTGAGGTTTATGACTCATTTAAATTTTATAATTTTACCGGCATATATGTGATTATTTGTAAATACACCCTTTGAGTTTCTATAGTCATAGATGTACTAGATACTTTAAAACAGTTATTTAATGAAAACTGAAATTGAAGTCCAGTCTATCAAACACCATGTCTCGCAACGCTAAAAGCTATGTTTTTTTAAATATAGATGAGATCGTAAATCCAAATGTCACAAAACCTTAGCCATAGACAATCTCTCTCTCTCTCTCTCTCTCTCTCTCTCTCTCTCTCTCTCTCTCTTTCTCTCTCTCTCTCTCTCTCAACAGATTTTTTTCAACAGATCTTTTATCTTTGCTGTCCTGTGATCAAATCTGCTATGTAGAGAAGACTGACATGAATCTCCCATTTAGAAAATACACACATCTTCCCTCTGGAAACCTAACACACTGCATTTTGGTGAAACCAGAGATTCTATTTCATGAGGCAATACATCAGCAGAAACTAGATATCTTATAACAACAACTTGAATTTCTTAGAAACTATATACCAAATAGGAAAGATAAAGACTGGTCTACATCTGTGGACTCAACCAGGCAGTATTTGACTTGGAATAACTATGGGTATAATTGCAATAATAATTGAAATCTTATATGTGTATAAATGTGTGTATTTAACAAAGTTTATGTAACCAATGCTAAGTGTCATATTCAGTGAATTTGCAACAAGATATTTTTACTAGATAAAAGATGGCTGAAGTAAATACATGGCAATAGATCTAGAGACTGAAGTGTTCTAGATAATTCAATATTTTGCCTGGTATTTTATAAGGGTATTTATTTTTTTTTATAAAATACACTGATAGGCTTGTCACCTCATCATGCATTTGATCATTACAGTCAGTCACACAATTTTTGTTTTCACTTTGTGTACTGAACTGAGCCATCAGCACAGATGTCTGACTGTTAGAATATTCAATGAGCATGATGGCCCTAGTTTATTAGATCAATGATCTATGACCAGAAAAATCATCCAAATCTATGTTGACAGCATTTATCCAATGAATAATTTTCTTTAGCCATTATTTTTCTTAAATGATAAGAAAACAGAAGAAAATGGAACATCTTTTCAAAGCTTTGCTTATACTATAATTATTGGATAGGCAGTAAAATCAACAATTATGGTAATTTATGGTAAGTCACTAGGAAAAATTGTTTGATGACACAGAAATTAATTTTGGGTCACAAAGTACATCAAACTGCTCATTGCTTAGATTTTTAAAAAAGAATAAAATACAACTGCTCACAAGTAGAAACAGAAAAACATACAACAACTGAGAGAACGCAAAGTAAACATTTCACAAATTTATACAAGTTTGGAGATTTTTCTTTTGTCTAAAACAGTATGTAAGGAAATACTGAGAATGTACACTAGTTAATTAAATGTGCAATAGACAAATGGAATTTACTTAGGATATTTAAAAAGTTTTTGATAATGTCAATTTTTTGATATTTCATATAATGCAATTTGAGTAATTTTAAATGCAAATTATGTAGAGAACCATCATAGAAATTTTAAATGTTTATTATATGAAAACACTAGATCAAAATTGAATAGTATATTATGACTCACATTTAGTAGTTCATAAGCTGGAATGTCTTAATATCTTTTAGAAGAATTCAAGGATTTGTTTATTAGTATTATTTTTGTGTGATGGTTTACACATATATCAAAATTGATTGGAGAGTTTAGGATGACAGCTCAGTTGGTAAATTTCATGCTTTTAATTATGAAGACTTGAACTTATGTACCATAATTCACAAGAAAGAAATGCAGAGAGAGGAGTTTTCATGTCTTCCAAATACTAGGGAGAGGGGTACATGGCAGGGAGTGAAACTGTAGGGCAGCTGGCTATCCAATTCATCTTCCATGATGAGATTCAGACCAGTGAGAGATTGACTCCATTCATAATGGAATATTTGAGAAATGACACCTGAGGATTCTGTCTCTATATGTGTACATACATATGTATTCATGAACCAGTGCACTTATTTCATCATTCATGGGAACAGATACACAAATCAGAAAAGATTCTGTTTTGCATTGTTTTGTTTTCTTCAGGACAAGGTTTTGTAGTGTAATGCTGGCTATCTGGGAATAGGTTGTGTAGACCAGGCTAATCACAATTCAGAGATCTACTTGGCGCTGCCTCCTGAGTACTGGGATTAGTGTGTGCTGGGATTAGCTAGCTGTGTGGTTCAGAAGACTATTTTTGATGATTGGAGGAAGAAAAAGATGATGAACTATACTATACTAGCATTATCACTGAAGACTGTAATCAGTTAAACAGGTAAACAAGAGGAAGAAAGTTATGGAATATTTTGGCTGTTGGCAATTAGTAGATTTTAGCCAATTACAGTATGTTTTAATGTGATGTTCTACAGGACAGGAACAACATTATTCATATAGGTCAGTACTTACCAAAATTTTATTAGAGAAGTTATGACTATCTAGTGGTATAAATGAAATCATATAAACTCTCCAAAGCAAATGTTGAGAACAGCATCAAAAGTAATTAGGGCAGTATGTGCTCATACTAGATTGACTGTGGAGGAACATGTGGAGTGATATTGGCGGTTTTATACCTCATTGTGTGGAAGCCTTATTACCACCATCACACAAATTAGATTTATTCTAACAGATGAAATTAGATTGATAATACATCCTTTCCATTCAGCCTCAAGATCACACCTGAGGCTCCATCTCACTGTGACATTGGCATCCAGAGACCCAAATCACACAGATAAGAACACTATACTCATGATCTATAGGAATGGAAGCTGAAAAAGCTGTGAGTATTCTTCTTAAAGGAGGTGGGAATAGAATGACTATTTGGAAAAAAAGGAAGGATTTGCAGTGTGAGAAAAGGAAAACAGATAATAAGAGTGAATATGGCCAGAGGACATTATATGCTATAGTATAATAAAAGTTATTTGAGTAAAAACATTAATAATTTATTCAAATGTCTTTAAAATTAAACTGAACTTGTAATGATATTACAAATAAATATATACATTTAGAAAAATTACAAAAGATACAAGGGTTAGATTTAATTTTAATATTCTAAATTAAAAATTAATATCAGCATATGTGTTATTGTAACAGTGATCAGACATAAAGAATGTAACACTGCCTTGGTTTAAGGGGATAATTGTAGTAAAATGACCATTTATAGCAACTAGAATTACTCAAAAACAAAATTGTTGGCCATCTCAGCTTCATTCATACAACTTAAGCTATTTAAAAATTTGATTCTGCATGCTTCAAATAGACAACATGTTAATCCATACATATAATACCAGAGAGTTTATACAATGAATCAAATAAACATAGCTGTCATCTCACCACACTCTTTCTTCTGCTGTGTCAGGACAAAGAACAATGTAACTTTTGGTGAGAATTCTCAACATAAAGTACAAATATTAAGTATAGTTCTTGAGTAGTATGATATATCTTTTGAATCTTTCATCCTATATATTTGCAAATTTTTATCCAGTGATTAACATTTCTTCATTTTCTCCACAACTCCTGACTCTAATACCCAGTTTTTTACACTTGTTATTACTTTTATAGCATTTAATTATAAAAGTATTAGTATTATACTGATATCATTTCCACCTCTCACTCCTTTTCAAGCTCACTACCTCTTCTGATTTATTATTATTACAAACTTAAGTATACACCACTGAATATATAAAAACAACATGACTTCCTGAGTCCATTTAGTGCCTCTCCTAGGTGTCTACACTTGACCTTGTATAAGTGGGTAATTTATTGGGTGTGGGTATCCTTACTGAGAGAAATCCTCCTTTGTTTAATTGATTATAATACTATCTATTGCTGGAAGTTCCTGTGAGATCTTCCACATCCACTATAGCATGCCAACTTGTAGTATAACACAGACCATATTTATGTGACAACAATCTTAAGATTTCATTAATGAAATTTCTTGTAATATACAGATGACATTAATTTTTTCAGATTTCATCATTCTCCAGATCTTACATTCTTTTCAGGGTTACAATTGTGTTGTGGACTTCTCTATAGTTGGCTTCTTTTTCAGATTGCAACTGTGAGATTGTACAACATTTTTCTTTCTGCTAGGCTTATATTTCTCAGAATAATGTCTATCTTTAGGAGCATGCTTTCAGTATCAAGAAACAAAATCTACAGAAGATAATCTTTCTTTACCGTGCCTTCATACAGTTGACCACACTTAACTCCATTTATGGTCTTTATTGCTATGAATTGGTTTTCTAGCTGGTATAATATGCTTGAAATGTGGGGGCTTAAACTGAACAACAAACCATAGAAAGAATTAGAAAACTTTTTACAGTATTTTTTCCTTATATTTTCCAGAAAATTGCAGAGATTCTGGAGCGTATTTTGAAAAATAGTATAAGTGATATATTAAATATTTTAGTTTCATATTCCAATAAATATTACCTATGATTTGCTTTGCTAACTATGTTATAATGTTAAATGTTGGTGATTTCAGCACCAAGAAGAGTGATGAGTTGTTGACAGCCTTATTTGTCATGACTTGGGTTGATACTTAAACTGAAAAAGTTGCCTCTAACTGGTGTGTGACTAAATCTGTATAACAAATAAACAACTCTAATCTGTACTAGAACCAAGGTCAAGAGAAGGTCTTTCACCTAGGTGAGAACACATCTTGTGAGCCATGTGATTTATGTTCCCAGAACACAAATTTTTCCAGTAATATAATCAGTGTCAATCATAAATTCAAATATATACATGATGCTCACAAAAGAAAATTATTTTGTCAAAATTCAACCATTCAACAGCAAATAATTTTCTCTGGCAAATTATATGATTATTTTTTCAGAAGTCAGAAACTTTGGCTTACTTATATAAAAATTTTTATTTTGTGAATTTGAAATATATTGATGGAAATATAATTATATTATGGTTAAGTTAGTAAGCATTGAGCTAGTGTATTCCTTATAAATCCAAAATTTTCTTATTTGGGTGGAAATAGATATTTAAAGTCATAGCCATAGTATCAGACAGAAGGAAGTACTGCTGATATTTCTGACTTTCACAAAACTTAATAGAGGAAGTAAAATAAATTATATTACTTTGTTATCCTTTGGAGTATTTTTCTTGCACTCATGAAAAATAACTACACGAACTTATAAACCAATAATTATATAATTGCAAAGAAAGACTTGTGCAATGAAGGCTCATTAGAAACAATAAATTCCAAACTCCTAAATGAGTATTATGTCTTAGATTTGCCTACATTTTTACTTTTTTTTTGATTGTGCTTTTATTGTGTAAAATATTATGCTGCTGTGTTGTATTGATTTAACATAAAACCATTCAATTTTGGCACGTTGTAACCATATATTGAAATATTGTTGAAAAATTTTAAATAAATAATAGAGCATAACCAGTAACATAGTTTTAGAACATAATAGACTATGGTTATAACTTAGGTTGTTGGCTTAAATAGAAGAAATGGAGGAAGCAACGCAGGAAGAATGACCTGATCTATAGCAAAAAGAGCAGAGCAAATACAACTCTTTTAATTTTCAATTAATTGTTATTTTAAGTGTATTTATAACTTTATAAGTGTGAGCCAATAAAAGTAGAAATTTATTTTAGATATTATCACTACGGATACTTTAAATATGCCATATATGCTCATGTAGCCAGATATTAGCTAAATAGTTTTAGATTTTGTACACAAATCTATACATTTTGTTAGTTTGTAGATCTACCGCAAAATGAGTATATCAAAATAGCTCCTCTTTTAAAATTGAAAGTTAAAATACATCAATTAGAAACTTTCTAAATAATTGTCATTATAGGAGAGCAAATGACAATAAACATGGTAAATTTTGGCAATTAATTGATATCCAATCAACTCACTAATAGAATTTTGTTAAATACCAGTTAATTGTTTGAATCTTTTCAAGTTTAACATATTAACTAGGGTAATAAAACACATTTATTGTTTCTTTGTTGACATGATTATATGGCAACTAAATTAACTCATTGTTATTCATTTAAGTTTATTACAATATCATGTATTTAGTGTACAATAAATGTGTAATCTAATTAAATACTGAAAATGTGTTAAAGTTTAAGATATTTTAGACTAGTTAAGAATAGTCTCATTAAAAAGTTTCCTAGAAAGAAGGCTGGGATTTTTTTCATTATATACTTAGTTTAAGTATGTATATTTGTGCATATGAAGATATATTTACAATAGTATATTTTGTATATTTTATCTTTTTTTAATTCCATATATGTTTTATTTGCATTTGAAATGATTTCCCCTTTTTCTGGCTCCCTACTCCCTGAAAGTCCCATAAGCCCTCTTCCCTCCCCCTATTCCCCCATCCACGCCTTCCCACTTCCATGTTCTGGTATTCCCTTATACTACTGCACTGAGTCTTTCCAGAACCAGGGACCACTCCTCCATTCCTCTTGGACATCATTTAATATGTGGATTATGTCTTGGGTATTCAACGTTTCTAGGTTAATATCCACTTATCAGTGAGTGCATACCATGATTGATCTTTTGAGACTGGGTTGCCTCACTTAGTATGATGTTCTCCAGCTCCATCCATTTGTCTAAAAATTTCTTGAATTTATTGTTTCTAATGGCTGAATAGTACTCACTGGGTAAATATACCACTTTTTTTTTTTTTGGATTTGTTTTTTTCGAGACAGGGTTTCTCTGTGTAGCCCTGGCTGTCCTGGAACTCACTCTGTAGACCAGGCTGGCCTCGAACTCAGAAATCCACCTACCTCTGCCTCCCAGAGTGCTGGGATTACAGGTGTGTGCCAGCACCGCCCAGCATATACCACATTTTTTTATATCCATTCCTCCGTTGAGGGACACCTGGGTTCTTTCAAGCTTCTGGCTATTACAAACAGGGCTGCTATGAACACAGTTGAGCATGTGTCCTTATTGCAAGCCGGGGAATCCTCTGGGAATATGCCCAGGAGTGGTATAGCAGGGTCCTCCGGAAGTGTCATGTCCAGATTTCTGAGGAACCGCCAGACTGATTTCCAAAGTGATTGTACCGTCTTGCAACCCCATCAGCAGTGGAGGAGTGTTCCTCTTTCTCCATGTCCTCCCCAACACCTGCTGTCTCCTGAGTTTTTAACCTTAGGCTTTCTGATTGGTGTGAGGTGAAATCTCAGGGTTGTTTTGATTTGCATTTCCTTAATGTTGAACATTTCTTAAGGTGCTTCTCAGCCATCCAAAGTTCTTAATGTGAAAATTCTTTGTTTAGCTCTGTACCCTACTTTTTAATAGGGTTATTTGGTTTTCTGGGATCTACCTACTTGTGTTTTTTGTATATATTAAATATTAACCCTCTGTTGGATTTAGGGTTGGTGATGATCCTTTCCCATTCTGTTGATTGACGTTTTGTCCTTTTGACAGTGTCCTTTGCCTTACAGAAACTTTGTAATTTTATGAGGTCCCATTCGTCAATTCTTGGTCTTAGAGCTTAAGCTACTGGTGTTCTGTTCGGAAACTTTTCCCCTGTGCCCTTGTCCTCGAGTGTCTTCCCAAGTTTCTTTTCTATTAGTTTCAGTGTGTCAGGTTTTATGTGTATGTCCTTGATCCACTTGGAGTTGAGCTTAGTACAAGGAGATAAGAATGGATCAATTTGCATTCTTCTGCATGCTGACCTCCAATTGAACCAGCACCATTTGTTGAAAAGGCTATCTTTTTTCCACTGGATGTTTTCAGCTCCTTTGTTGAAGTTCAAGTGACCATAGGTGTGTGGATTCATTTCTGGGTCTTCAATCCTATTCCATTGATCCACTTGCCTGACATTGTACATGTTAAAGTCTTAAACTGATTTGAACTGGTTAGTCATAAAATTAAAACTATCATCAAAATTCATTCTAATTAACTTTAGAAAATCACCAATGAAGTACTGAGGTTCATTTTTTTTATAAAGTACAGTCATATAAACTTTCATAAGTGACCTTCAATAAACGATGTATTGCTTTAGGCTTATTAACACAAAAGGGTGATTAAAATAAAAAAGTCAGGCATAGTATCCTATCCACTATTGTCCTATCCCAATCTCCAGTGAGGCTGATAAATAGAGGGAACTCCAGAATTTGATAATGATTCTTTATTTTTCTAGTTTAACATTTTGACCTAAGATCAAATCGAATAGTAAATCTTTTTGTAATGGTTACTTTTGTACTACTGATTCATTTTATTTGATTCTTTGAAGTACCACACACACAAGCAAAAACCTTAACAATGACATCACCTCTACACAGTCAGTCTGTCTTAACATCACTTAATCGATAGACACCTATGTAATTTATAATATAAATACTCAAGAATATTTTAACTTTTATTTTATAAATAGTACCTATTTTAAAATGCTTGATATTTTCACAAATCTATCAGAAATACATTATATGGAATAGGTCACTAGAATGTCACATAGATTTACTAATGTGTGTTTATTTCTTTGAAACAGTTTAGCTACTATGGCTAAGTCATGAAACTTAAAATCCTTAGTATAAATAAAATGTTATTGAATACAAGATATAAACCTGGAGGGAAGGCAAACAAACATGATGGAGAATACATACAGATGACTGTTAGTGTAGAGCTCTATAAGAGGAAGCTGTTTAGAAGAGAAGGGAGGCAGTTACACTGAAGAAGCAACACAAATTGCACAGGGAATCAGGGATGAAAATATTACCGCCTCCTTAAAAACTAGCAGGATATAGAGGATGTTTTTTAAACTACTTACTCAGATGACGATGACCATTGGTCCTAATTGAATGTTTAAGTAGCAGGACAGAATCCCATGTATAGAATATATGTTCTCATGATTATAAGTCTAGACTCCTTATTTATAATATTGGCAGTGAGTCATACTATGATCTTTCAAGAATTCTAATACTGTTTGTAGCCATTCTCACTATTTTCACCTGACCAAAGTTTGGTAAGTGATATTTTATTCTAGAGTCTCTCAAATTTGCTCTTATGCAACCACCCCTACAAGGAAGCAAGTATTCTCTTATAGCTGAGGTTCATTTTTGTGTTCCTTGCTTTTCGTTGGTACATCTTTTTTTTTTTTTTTTTTTTTTTTTTTTTTTTTTTTTTTGAGACAGGGTTTCTTTGTATAGCCCTGGCTGTCCTGGAACTCACTGGCCTCAAACTCAAAAATCCAACTGCCTCTGCCTCTCAGAGTGCTGGGATACAGGTGTGCGCCTCCACCACCTGGCCTCCTTGGTACATCATGCAGAAAGACTCTAGGTATCTTCTCTTTTGTGATCTGTAAATTACAGCATTTATCAAGGTTGGTGCCAGACTCTTGTAAGTCTTCATTTTACACTTTTCTTGTATTCAGATAATTTCAAACAAGATCCATACTGCCTTGCAAGTTAAATTTGTGGTCCTTTTTTGTATTTTAGAACTACAGATTCAAATACTCAGTGAGTATCCTAGTGGGTATCTTTGCAAACATGATTAGAGGTGTCCTCCTGATACTCCATATTTTCATTTCACTTACTTTTACTTGAAAAAAAATATGTATGTACACTGACATTGTCATTATTCTTTTCTAGTTTACTAGAGGGATAGTTTTACCTCAGTCTTTCAGCTAGTCTCTCTCTTAAAGTCTTTCTATTCCATCTTCTGTGATTTTCCTGAGCCATTAATGCACTAGTTGTGATAGAGATGTTTACATTCAACATAGCCTTCCCACAGCTGATTGATCTCTTCATTTTGTATAGATGCTGTATTCTCTAATGTTTTCCACTTGGTGTAAAGAGAATCGTCGTTGATGAGAGGTGGTACGAAAAGTTCCTTCTGAGTATATGGATACTATTAGGGAAGTAGTAAGGAATTATACTGTCCTATCAAGGTGGCAATAGTAGTTTATTGCTAATGTCTATGACCTCTCTCACCCTGGGAAGTTGCTTGTGTTTTCAGTAACAGGAATGATTAACCTCCTGTTGAGTTACATTTAAATTATTTAGATAGCTTTGGTTATCACTAACAAGTGAGTAACAATTATTGCACCTTTTCACACACATGAAAATCACGTACATTGGATTCATATATTTGTATCTGAATCCAAGAATGCACATACATTCTCTCTCTCTCTTCCTCTCTTCCTCTCTCTCTCTCTCTCTCTCTCTCTCTCTCTCTCTCTCTCTCTCTCTCACGTGTGTGCACACACACAGACACACACATACACACACACACACAGACACACACAGAGAAATAATAATCAAAGATAAAGAAGGAAAACTATCAACTTGAGAGAAGAGGGAGTACAGAAAGAATACATGAGGGATTGAATGAAGAGTATCTTAGAGTGGGTAGAGAACTGAAATGTAATGGGGAATTGCTAAATTTGAATTAAAAATGCATATTAGAATATGTTACATGGAAGCCAACTGACCTTTGGTTCTAGAAACTATAAATCACTTTGATAGATCTATGTTCCTCCAGTGTTCACTGTCATTGCTAGTTCATTATGATAAAAGTATTCACACAAATTAAATTTCTACTGTTTCTACTTCCTACAGTTTTATTGTTTGGATTTTTTCCTTTTTAATCAGTTTTTTTTTAATTTTTTTATTAATATACTTTTTATTTACATTTCAAATGATTTCCCCTTTTCTGGGTCCCCACTCTCCGCAAGTCCCATAAGCCCTCTTCCCTCCCCCTGTTCCTCCATCTACCCCTTTCCACTTCCCTGTTCTGGAATTCCCCTATACTCTTGCACTGAGTCTTTCCAGAACCAGGGGCCACTCCTCCATTCTTTTTGGACATCATTTAATTTGTGGATTATGTCTTGGATATTCAAAGTTTCTAGGCTAATATCCACTTATCAGTGAGTGCATAACATGATTGATCTTTTGAGAATGGGTTACCTCACTTAGTATGATGTTCTCCAGCTCCATCCATTTGTCTAAGAATTTCATGAATTCATTGTTTCTAATGGCTGAATAGTACTCCATTGTGTGAATATACCACATTTTTTGTATCCATACTTCCGTTGAAGGACACCTAGGTTCTTTCCAGCTTCTGGTACTACAAATAGGGCTGCTATGAACATAGTGGAGCATGTGTCCTTATTGCATGCTGAAGAATCCTCTGGATATATGCCCAGGAGTGGAATATCAGGTTCCTCGGAAGTGTCATGCCCAGTTTTATGAGGAACCACCAGACTGATTTCCAAAGTGGTTGCACCATCTTGCAATCCCACCAGCAGTAGAGGAGTGTTCCTCTTTCTCCATATCCTCGCCAACACCTGCTGTCTCCTGAGTTTTTTTTTTTGTGTTGTTTTGTTTTGTTTTGTTTTTTGTTTTTTGTTTTTAATTTTTTTATTTGATATAATTTATTTACATTTCAAATGATTTCCCCTTTTCTAGCCCCCCCACTCCCCGAAAGTCCCGTAAGCCCCCTTCTCTTCCCCTGTCCTCCCTCCCACCCCTTCCCAGTTCCCCGTTCTGGTTTTGCCGAATACTGTTTCACTGAGTCTTTCCAGAATCAGGGACCACTCCTCCTTTCTTCTTGTATCTCATTTGATGTGTGGATTATGTTTTGGGTATTCCAGTTTTCTAGGTTAATAACCACTTATTAGTGAGTGCATACCATGATTCACCTTTTGAGTCTGGGTTACCTCACTTAGTATGATGTTCTCTAGCTCCATCCATTTGCCTAAGAATTTCATGAATTCATTGTTTCTAATGGCTGAATAGTACTCCATTGTGTAGATATACCACATTTTTTGCATCCACTCTTCTGTTGAGGGATACCTGGGTTCTTTCCAGCATCTAGCAATTATAAATAGAGCTGCTATGAACATAGTAGAGCATGTATCCTTATTACATGGTGGGGAATCCTCTGGGTATATGCCCAGGAGTGGTATAGCAGGATCTTCTGGAAGTGAGGTGCCCAGTTTTCGGAGGAACCGCCAGACTGATTTCCAGAGTGGTTGTACCAATTTGCAACCCCACCAGCAGTGGAGGAGTGTTCCTCTTTCTCCACACCCTCTCCAACACCTGCTGTCTCCTGAATTTTTAATCTTAGCCATTCTGACTGGTGTAAGATGAAATCTTAGGGTTGGTTTGATTTGCATTTCCCTAATGGCTAATGAAGTTGAGGATTTTTTAAGATGCTTCTCCGCCATCCGAAGTTCATCAGGTGAGAATTCTTTGTTTAACTCTGTACCCCATTTTTTAATAGGGTTGTTCGGTTTTCTGGAGTCTAACTTCTTGAGTTCTTTATATATATTGGATATTAGCCCTCTATCTGATGTACGATTGGTGAAGATCTTTTCCCAATGTGTTGGTTGCCGATCTGTCCTCTTGATGGTGTCCTTTGCCTTACAGAAACTCTGTAACCTTATGAGGTCCCATTTGTCAATTCTTGCTCTTAGAGCATACACTATTGGTGTTCTGTTCAGAAACTTTCTCCCTGTACCGATGTCCTCAAGGGTCTTCCCCAGTTTCTTTTCTATTAGCTTCAGAGTGTCTGGCTTTATGTGGAGGTCCTTGATCCATTTGGATTTGAGCTTAGTACAAGGAGACAAGGATGAATCAATTCGCATTCTTCTGCATGCTGACCTCCAGTTGAACCAGCACCATTTGTTAAAAAAGGCTATCTTTTTTCCATTGGATGTTTTCAGCCTCTTTGTCGAGGATCAACTGGCCATAGGTGTGTGGGTTCATTTCTGGATCTTCAATCCTGTTCCATTGATCCTCCTGCCTGTCACTGTACCAATACCATGCAGTTTTTAACACTATTGCTCTGTAGTATTGCTTGAGGTCAGGGATACTGATTCCCCCAGATTTTCTTTTGTTGCTGAGAATAGTTTTAGCTATCCTGGGTTTTTTGTTGTTCCAGATGAATTTGATAATTTCTCTTTCTAACTCTGTGAAGAATTGAGTTGGGATTTTGATGGGTATTGCATTGAATCTGTATATTGCTTTTGGCAAAATGTCCATTTTAACTATATTGATTCTACTGATCCATGAGCATGGGAGGTTTTCCCATTTTTTGAGGTCTTCTTCCATTTCCTACTTCAGAGTTTTGAAGTTCTTGTCATACAGATCTTTCACATGTTTGGTAAGAGTCACCCCAAGATACTTTATACTGTTTGTGGCTATTGTGAAGGGGGTCATTTCCCTAATTTCTTTCTCAGCCTGCTTATCCTTTGAGTATAGGAAGGCCACTGATTTGCTTGAGTTGATTTTATAACCTGCCACTTTGCTGAAGTTGTTTATCAGCTGTAGGAGCTCTCTAGTGGAGTTCTTTGGGTCACTTAGGTAGACGATCATGTCGTCTGCAAATAATGATAGTTTGACTTCTTCCTTTCCAATTTGTATCCCTTTGACCTCCTTATGTTGTCGAATTGCCCGAGCTAGTACATCAAGTACAATATTGAAAAAAGATAAGGAGAAAGGGGGCAGCCTTGTCTGGTCCCTGATTTCAGTGGGATTGCTTCAAGTTTCTCTCCATTTAGTTTGATGCTGGCTACCGGTTTGCTGTATATTGCGTTTACTATGTTTAGGTATGGGTCTTGAATTCCTGTTCTCTCCAAGACTTTAAGCATGAAAGGATGCTGAATTATGTCAAATGCTTTTTCAGCATCCAATGAAATGACCATGTGGTTTTGTTCTTTGAGTTTGTTTATGTAGTGGATTGTATTGATGGATTTCCGTATATTGAACCAACCCTGCATTCCCGGGATAAAGCCTACTTGATCATGGTGGATGATCATTTTGATGTGTTCTTGGATTCGGTTGGCAAGAATTTTATTGAGTATTTTTGCATCGATATTCATAAGGGAAATTGGTCTGAAGTTCTCTTTCTTTGTTGGATCTTTGTGTGGCTTTGGTATCAGCGTAATTGTGGCTTCGTAGAAGGAATTGGGTAGTGTTCCTTCTGTTTCTATTTTGTGGAATAGTTTGAAGAGTATTGGTGTTAACTCTTCTTTGAAGGTCTGGTAGAATTCTGCACTGAAACCATCTGGTCCTGTGCTTTTTTTGGTTGGAAGACTTTCTATGACTCCTTCTATTTCTTTAGTCTTTATGGGACTGTTTAGATGGTCTAGTTGGTCCTGATTTAATTTTGGTATTTGGTATCTGTCAAGGAAATTGTCCTTTTCCTCCAGATTCTCCAGTTGTGTTGAGTACAGGCTCTTGTAGTAGGATCTGATGATTTTTTGGATTTTCTCAGTTTCCGTTGTTATATCTCCCTTTTCATTTCAAAGTTTGTTAATTTGGATACTTTCTCTGTGCCCTTTGGTCAGTCTGGCTAAGGGTTTATCTATCTTGTTGATTTTCTCAAAGAACCAGCTCCTGGTTTTGGTGATTTTTTGTATGGTTCTCTTTGTTTCTACTTGATTGATTTCGGCCCTGAGTTTGATGATTCCCTGCCTTCTACTCCTCCTGGGTGAAATAGCTTCTTTTTGTTCTAGGGCTTTCAGGTGTGTCATTAAGCTGGTAATGTATGCTCTCTCCATTTTCTTTTTGGAGGCACTCAGGGCTATGAGTTTTCCTCTTAGCACTGCTTTCATTGTGTCCCATAGATTTGGGTATGTTGTGTTTTCATTTTCATTGTGTTCTAAAAAGGCTTTAATTTCTTTCTTTATTTCTTCCTTGACCAAGGTATCATTGAGTATTGTTCAATTTCCACGTGTATGTGGGTTTTCTATTGTTTCTGTTGCTATTGAAGACCACTTTTACTCCATAGTGATCAGATAGGAGGCATGGGATTAGTTCGATCTTCTTATATTTGTTGAGGTCTGTCTTGTGACCAATTATATTGTCGATTTTGGAGAAGGTATGATGAGGTGCTGAAAAAAAGGTATATTCTTTTGTTTTAGGATAGAATGTTCTCTATATATATATGTGTTAAATCTAATTTGTCCAAAGCTTCAAATAGTTTCATTGTGTCCTTGTTTAGTTTCTGTTTTCCTGATCGGTCCATTGAGGAAAGTGCAGTGTTGAAGTCAACCACAATTATTGTGTTAGGTGCAATGTGTGCTTTGAGTTTTAATAAAGTTTCTTTTATGAAAGAGGGTGCCCTTGCATTTGGAGCATAGATGTTCAGGATTGAGAGTTCTGCTTGTTGTATTTTTCCTTTGACCAGCAAGAAGTGTCCCTCAGAGTTTCTTTTGATGACTTTGGGTTGAAAGTCAATTTTATCTGATATTAAAATGGCTACTCCAGCTTGTTTCCTGAGACCTTTTGCTTGTAAAATTGTCTTCCAGCCTTTTACTCTAAGGTAGTGTTTGTCTTTGACCCTGAGGTGTGTTTCCTGTAAGCAGCAAAATGTAGGGTCCTGTTTACGTATCTAGTCAGTTAGTCTGTGTCTTTTTATTGGGGCATTAAGTCCATTGATATTAAGAGATATTAAGGAATAGTGATTGTTACTTCCTATCATTTTTGACGTTATTTTTTAAATTTGATTGCTTAACTTCTTTTGGGTTTGATGAAAGGTTACTATCTTGCTTTTTCCAGGGTGAAGTTTCCCTCCTTGTATTGGTGTTGTCCTCCTATTATCCTTTTTAGGGCTGGGTTTGTGGATAGATATTGGGTAAACTTGGTTTTGTCATGAAATATCTTAGTTTCTCCATCTATGGTGATTGAGAGTTTTGCTGGATATAGTAGTTTTGGTTGGCATTTGTGTTCTCTTAGAGTATGCATGAGATCTGCCCAGGACCTTCTAGCCTTCATAATCTCAGGTGAAAAGTCTGCTGTGATTCTGATAGGTCTTCCTTTATATGTTACTTGGCCTTTTTCTCTTACTGCCTTTAATATTCTTTCTTTGTTTAGAACATTTGGTGTTTTGATTATTATGTGACGGGAAGTATTTCTGTTCTGGTCCAGTCTGTTTGGAGTTCTGTAGGCTTCTTGTATATTCATGTGCATCTCTCTCTTTAGGTTAGGGAAGTTTTCTTCCATAATTTTATTGAAGATATTTGCTGGCCCTTTAAGTTGTAAATCTTCACTCTCATCTATCCCTATAATCCTTAGGTTTGGTCTTCTCATTGTGTCCTGGATTTCCTGGATATTTTGGGTTACAAGCTTTTTGCATTTTGCATTTTCTTTAACTGTTGAGTCCATGATTTCTATGGAATCTTCAGCATCTGAGATTCTTTCTTCTATTTCTTGTACTCTGTTGTTGATTTTTGCATCTCTGTCCCCTGATTTCTTCCCAAGGCTTTCTATCTCCAAAGTTGTCTCCTTTTGAGTTTTCTTAGTTGTTTCTACTTCTGATTTTAGATCCTGGATGGTTTTGCTTAGCTCCTTCACGTGCTTGTTTGTGCTTTCCTGTAATTCTTTAAGAGATTTTTGTGTTTTCTCTTTCATGACTTCAGCCTGTTGACCAAAGTTCTCCTGTATTTCTTTAAGAGATTTTTGTGTTTCGTCTTTCATGACCTCAGCCTGTTGACCAAAGTTCTCCTGTATTTCTTTAAGTGTTTTTTGCATTTCCTCCTTGTTGGCTTTTGTATTCTCCTGGATTTCTTTCAATGATTTTTGTGTTTCCCTTGAAACGCTTCTAACTTTTGATCCATTTTCTCCTGAATTTCTTTAAGTATGTCCTTCATGTGTTCCTGTACCAGCATCATGACCAGTGATTTTAAATCCAAATCTTGTTTTACTGGTGTGATGGGGTATCCAGGACATGCTGGTAGAGGAGAATTGGGTTCAGATGTTGCCATATTGCCTTGATTTCTGTTAGTGACGTTCCTGCGTTTGCCTTTTGCCATCTAGCTCTCACTGGTGTTACTTGGTCTTGTCAGTGCTGGACTCACCAGTGCAAGCTGCCCCTTCCCCTTTGGCCTCTGGTGCACAGCTTATATCCTGCACTGCCTGTAGACAGGGTGCTGCTGTCCAGTCTGTTCAGATTCCGAAGCAGGCACCTGAAGGCTCCCACTGGGGCCCGCAGGATTTACCGGAGCACACCGACTTCTCCCAGCTGGCCACCCGGAAACCCCCGCTAGCCTCTTGAGGGACCTGGAGATGTGGGGCGGCCGTCCAGGCTGATCTGAAGCGGAGAGAGTTGAGCTGAGGGCTTCTGCCTGAGGCCTTGCCCCAGATTGTGTCTGTGGACCAGATGGAGCCCGTGTGCACCCCCAGGGAGCGCCGAAGGTGTATGCTGCTGTGACCTCCCCTGTGTTCCGCTCACTCCGCTGGGCAGCCGATTCCCCAACCGGGCTGGCGCACACAAGGTTAGCCTGGTTGCCCAGGCCCTGAGTCCAGGCAAAAGCCTGGGAGGCCAAGGTCCGAGCAAAGTTCCCCTAGGGCTATGACTGTTAATTGGGTCCGCCAGGTGACCCGATGGCCGGCGTGCGCGTCCGCGTTCCCCGAAAGCACCGGGAGAGTCTGTTGTGCTAACAAACTCCTGGGCGGGTTGACACACAGATGGCCCACCAAGCCGCCCAGTTCTTGGGGTCAGTCCTGTGCCTTTTGGGGCCTAGACCCCCGTTTTGTTAGCCTCAGGCTACGCTTGTTAGCTGTCTCTGCCCTCCCGAGCACTCTGGGTCCTGTAGGCAAAATGGCGGCGCGTGCACCGGCCAGGGCAAAAAAACCTCCTGGCTGGGTTGGCACCCCGATGGCTACCCGAACAGCCCAGGGCCTGGGTGCAGGCCAACGCCCGTCGGGCTCAGACCCCTGCGGTGTTGGCCTTGGATTATGTTTGTGTACCTCAGTCTGTCTGATCTCTGGAGTCTGAAATCAAGATGGAGGTGAGTCTCTCCTGACTGGCGGGAAGCTGTCTCCTGAGTTTTTGAACTTAGCCATTCTGACTGTTGTGAGGTGAAATCTCAGGGCTGTTTTGATTTGCATTTCCCTAATGATTAATGATGTTTAACATTTCTTAAGGGGTTTCTCAGCTCTCCGAAGTTCTTCATGTGAAAATTCTTTGTTTAGCTCCGTACCGCACTTTTTAATGGGGTTATTTGGTTCTTTGGGTTCTACTTTCTTGAGTTCTTTGTATATATTAGATATTAGCCCTCTGTCGGATTTAGGGTTGGTGAAGATCCTTTCCCAATCTGGTGGTTGAGGTTTTGTCCTTTTGACAGTGTCCTTTGCCTTAGAGCATAAGCTATTGGTGTTCTATTCAGGAACATTTCCCCTGTGCCCATGTCCTCCAGGGTCTTCCCCAGTTTCTTATCAATTAGTTTCAGTGTGTCTGGTTTTACATGGAGGTCCTTGATCCATTTGGAGTTGAGCTTAGTACAAGGAGATAAGAATGGATCGATTTGCATTCTTCTGCATGCTGACCTCCAATTGAACCAGCACCATTTGTTGAAAAGACTATCTTTTTTCCACTGGATGCTTTCAGCTCCTTGTTGAAGATCAAGTGACCATAGGTGTGTGGATTCATTTCTGGGTCTTCAATCCTATTCCATTGATACGCTTGCCTGATATTGTACCAATACCATGCAGTTTTTATCACTATTGCTCTGTAGTAAAGTTTAAAGTCTGGGATACTGAATTCCCCTGAAGTTCTTTTACTGTTGAGAATAGCTTTAGCATTCTTGGGTTTTTTGTTATTCATGAATTTGAGAATTGCTCTTTCTAGCTCTATGAAGAACTGGATTGGGATTTTTATGGGTATAACAGTGAATCTGTAGATTGCCTTTGGCAAGATGGCCATTTTAACTATATTAATCCTGCCAATCCATAAGCATGGAAGATTTTTCCATTTTCTGAGATCTTCTTTGATCTCCTTCTTCAGAGATCTGAAGTTCTTGTCATATAGGTCTTTCACTTGTTTTGTTACAGTCACCCCAAGATACTTAATGATGTTTGTAGCTATTGTGAAGGGAGTCATTTCCCTAGTTACTTTCTCAGTCTGCTTATCCTTTGAATATATAAAGGCTACTGATTTGCTTCCGTTGATTTTGTAGCCAGCTACTTGGCTGAAGTTGTTTATCAGCTGTAAGGAGTTCCCTAGTAGAGTTTTTAGGGTCACTTAAGTATACGATCATATCATCTGCAAATAGTAATAGTTTGACTTCTTCCTTTCCAATTTGTATCCCTTTGATTTCCTTATGTTGTCTAATTGCTCTAGCTATGACTTCAAGAACTATATTGAAAAGATATGGAGAGAGGGGGCAGCCTTGTCTAGTCCCTGATTTTAGTGGGATTGCTTCAAGTTTCTCTCCATTTAGTTTGATGTTGGCCACCAGTTTGCTGTATATTGCTTTTACTATGTTTAGATATGGGCCTTGAATTCCTGTCCTTTCCAAGACTTTTAGCATGAAAGGATGCTGAATTTTGTCAAATGCTTTTTCAGCATCTAATGAAATGATCATGTGTTTTTTTTTTCTTTGAGTTTGTTTATGTAGTGGATAGCATTTATGGATTTCCTTATATTGAGCCATCCCTGCTTCCCTGGGATGAAGCCTACTTGATCATGGTGGATGATCGTTTTGATGTGTTCTTGGATTCGGTGGGCAAGAATTTTATTTAATATTTTTGCATCGATATTCATAAGGGAAATTGGCCTTAAATTCTCTTTCTTAGTTGGATCTTTGTGTGGTTTTGGTATCAGCGTAATAGTGGCTTCGAAGAAGGAGTTGGATTCCTTCTGTTTCTATTTGGTGGAATAGTTTGAAGAGTATTGGTGTTAAGTCTTCTTTGAAGGTCTGATAGAATTCTGCACTGAAACTATCTGGTCCTGTGCATTTTTTGGTTGGAAGCCTATCTATGACCCCTTCTATTTCTTTAGGGGTTATGGGTCTGTTTAGATGGTCTATTTGATCCTGGTTTAATTTTGGTAATTGGTATCTGTCTAAGAAAATGTCCATTTCCTCCAGATTCTCCAGTTGTGTTGAGTACAGGTTTTTGTAGTAGGATCTGATGATTTTTTGAATTTCCTCATTTTCTGTTGTAATATCTCTGTTTTCACTTCTAATTTTGTTAATTTGGATAATTTCTTTGTGCCCTTTGCTTAGTCTCACTAAGGGCTTATCTATCTTGTTGATTTTTTCAAAGAACCAGCTTTTGGTTTTGTTGATTCTTTGTATGGTTCTCTTGGTTTCTACTTGATTGATTTCAGCCCTGAGTTTAATGGTTTCCTGTCTTCTCCTCCTGGGTGAATTAGCTTCTTCTTGTTCCAGGGATTTCAGTTGTTCCCTTAATATTCTAGTGTATGCTCTCTCGAATTTATTTTTGGAGGCACTCAAAGCAATGAATTTTCCTCTTAGCACTGCTTTCATTGTGTTTAATAGATTTGTGTATGTTGTGCCTTCATTTTCATTAAATTCTAAGAAATCTTTGATTTCTTTCTTTATTTCTTCCTTGACCAAGGTATCATTGAGTAGAGTATTGTTCAGTTTCCATGTGTATATGGGCTTTCTGTTGTTTTTACTGTTATTAAAGACCACTTTTACTCCACAGTGATCTGATAGGAGGCATGGGATTATTTCAATCTTCTTATATTTGTTGAGGTCTGTCTTGTGACCAACTATATGATCTATTTTGGAGAAGGTACCATGAGGTGCTGAGAAAAAGATATATTCTTTTGCTTTGGGATGAAAAGTTCTATATATGTCTGCTAACTCTAATTGGTTCAAAGCTTCAATTAATTTCTCTGTCTCCCTGTTTAGTTTCTGTTTTCCTGATCGGTCCATTGGTGAGAGTGGAGTGTTGAAGTCACCCATAATTATTGTGTTAGGTGCAATATGTACTTTGATCTTTAGTATAGTTTCTTTTATGAATGAGGGCACCCTTGTATTGGGGGCACAGATGTTCAGGATTGAGAGTTCTTCTTGTTGGATTTTTCCTTTGACCAGAAAATAGTGACCTTCCATGTCTCTTTTGATGACATTAGGTTGAAAGTCAATTTTATCTGCAATTAGAATGGCAACTCTGGCTTGTTTCCTGAGACCATTTGCTTGTAGAATTGTCTTCCAGCCTTTTACTCTAAGGTAGTTTTTATCTTTGACACTGAGGTGTGTTTCCTGTATGCAGCAAAATGTAGGGTCCTGTTTATGTAACCAGTCTGTTAGTCTATATCTTTTTATTGGGGAATTGAGTCCATTGATGTTAAGAGATATCAAGGAGTAGTGGTTATTGCTTCCTATCATTTTTGATTTTAATTTTATACTTGTGTGGTTATCTTCTTTGGGTTTGATGAAAGAAGCTTAATATCCTGCTTTTTCCAGGGTATTGTTTGCCTCATTGTAATGGTGTTTTCCCCCTATTATCCTTTGTAGGGCTGGATTTGTAGAAAGATATTGTGTAAATTTGGTTTTGTCATGGAATATCTTGGTTTCTCTATCTGTAGTAATTGAGAGTTTCGCTGGGTATAGTAGTCTCGGCTGGCATTTGTGTTCCCTTAGAGTCTGCATGAGCTCTGCCAAGGATGTTCTACCTTCATGGTCTCTGGTGAGAAATCTGGTGTAATTCTGATAGGTCTTCCTTTATATATTACTTGCCCTTTTTCTCTTACTGCCCTAAGTATTCTTTCTTTGTTTAGTACATTTCGGGTTTTGATTATTATGTGACAGGAGGTAGTTCTGTTCTGGTCCAGTGTGTTTGGAGTTCTGTAGGCTTCTTGTATATTCATGGGCATCTCTCTCTTTAGCTTAGGGAAGTTTTCTTCCATAATTTTGTTGAAGATATTTGCTGGCCCTTTAAGTTGTAAATCTTCACTCTCATCAATGCCTATAATCCTTAGATTTGGCTTTCTCATTGTGTCCTGGATTTCCTGGATGTTTTGGGTTACAAGCTTTTTGCAATTTGCATTTTCTTTAACTGTTGAGTCCATGGTTTCTATGGTATCTTCGGCATCTGAGATTCTTTCTTTTATCTCTTGTATTCTGTTGTTGATATTTGCATCTATGGTCCCTGATTTCTTCCCAATGTTTTCTATCTCCAAAGTTGTCTCCCTTTATGCTTTCTTAGTTGTTTCTACTTCTGTTTTTAGATCCTTAGAGTTTTTGCTCAGTTCTGTCATTTGCTTGTTTTTGTTTTCCTCTAATTCTTTAAGAGATTCTTGTGTTTCCTCTTTCATGACTTCTGCCTGTTGATCAAAGTTCTCCTGTAGTTCTTTAAGTGATTTTTGTGTTTCCTCCTTATTGGCTTTTGTATTCTCCTGAATTTCTTTCAATGATTTTTGTGTTTCCCTTGTAAGGGCTTCTAATTTTTGATCCATTTTCTCCTGAATTTCTTTAAGTATGTCCTTCATGTGTTCCTGTACCAGCATCATAACCAGTGATTTTAAATCCAAATATTGTTTTTCTGGTGTGTTGGGGTATCCGGGACTTGCTATTGTTGGATAATTGGGTACAGATGCTGCCATAATACCTTGGTTTCTGTTGGTAACGTTCCTACGTTTTCCTTTAGCCATCTGGTTCTCCCAGGTGTTAGATGGTCTTATTGTCACTGGCTGGTGCTTCAACCTACTGTGGATCTTTAAGGTTATCTCTGCAACACTAGATGACTGGGTTTCCTCTGGCACAGATTACTGATATGCTGCCTTCCTCTTTTGTGCCTTTGGAGCCCTTCTCAATCTTGCCTCAAGCAATGTTATACTTAGGTTTTCAAGGTCAACCAGGTGTTCTCTGTCTGCTCTATTATGGAGCGAAGATGTTGTGGTGGGGGTCACTCCCTCTGTTGATTCTCACATAGGACACAGGTCCTGCGATGGACTGGCTTGCAGATGAACCGCCTATGTGCTCAGTTCCTGAGTGCAGGCAGACCCCTGGTGGTTTGCACCACCAGAGATCTAAAGCTCAGGGTAATACAGTACCTAGTGATCCTTTTCTGTCCTGGCAGGCAGCAAATATGGCCACGGGGCTTCTCTCCTTCTGCAGCTCCCTGGGCAGGACCTTTTTGAATTTTCATATATGTTTAAATGAAGTTTTTTTCTTTTCTTCTCCAAACCTGAGAAGCAAATCAAATATATTCTATTCAACATATAGTATAGATTTTGTTTACTGTTATCATTTATTATTTTTAACTCATAATTATTTCTTTTTATTTAATAGAAACAGAAAATCTTTATTCTTCAATACTTGTTCTGTTTTCTGTAATATGTTGTTTTCTTTTTATGACACTGTATTAGTCTTTCTAAAAATATGCTTTTTTTCAACCTTTTTAAATGCCTGCCAATATTACCGGTGTCAGTTAATAATTATTTCTTAAAATAACAGTTAAACAGTGCATTCTAACTTCAAAACCTCACTCAAGTTTTTAAGCTGCAGTTTCCTAATTTGTATTTGTATAAATTTTAAATTATATTTATCCTGTTAAAGTATTATCAACTTCAAGATGTCACAATTTCTGAATGCCACCAAAACCTTATTCATACTTTCTTTTACAGGTCTCACAAATTTATGATCTTATTTCTTTTAAAGAAATCACTGAGACTTTTCTTAAAGAGCAAATTGGTTCTTTCCTGGAAGTTGAGTCAATAGTACCTAAAACATAATCACAGTTTGGATGTAGAAAAATCCAATGCTAAACATTATTAGCTGGGAGTGGCTTCAGTAGACTTTTTATTCTACTTAATTAGTGTAATACCTGAACTCCTTTTCTATTTATAATATAAAAGAGACTACAGAATTTCAAATATATTTTAGCTAGGTGTATCCTGGTATACAAAAAGTATAGAACCAGGAGAATTTTTTTCAGAGTATGAAAGAAGTCATTTTCTTATCATCAATCACTACTCTGTAAAGTTAAAGGTATTGTCAACATTAACATTCTAGCACTCTACATATATATTCTATACAATACATATAAAATATACAATATATAATATATATAATACATATTATATATAATATTTAAAAGCTATGTATATATGACTGGTGCTGGACAGTTTATATTTCCTCAGCAAAATCATGAGCTATTATTCCATGTAATATCAAATGGAAAGTGACAGGGTGCTGCTCTTAAAACATTTTCATTTGCTGGGGTTTCATTCACAGAGATTTCTTGTACTGGATCTTGAATCTAGCATCTTCAAATAAATTTTTCTTTTACTTTAAAGTATTTTACATCTGTATAAAATAAAATATAGCCATATCTACTCCAGATTTTCCCTTCAGCTCTAATCCTCCCATTCTACCTCCTCCCAATTTTTTTGTTTGTTTTTGATAACTTGTTAACTCCAGTTAATATTGCTCATATTTGCCATCAGTGGAACTAGAGTGTAACTATTTAGCAAAATGACAATAGGAGGTCTTGATTTTGCTTTATGACCTCTAATCTATTGGCTTTGACCAAGAATTTATTACCAGGAATGGAATCCCCAATGAAACCAGCCTATAAGCTTTCAGTTAATTTTCCCAAACAGTCATGCCAATACTATATAAGTAGAGAAATTTTGCCTGACAGGGCAGACTTAGCATACATGCTTAATCTCAAGCTAAGTCTGTTCTCCAAAAGAGAGTTTATTGCATCTCCTAATTCAACTTCAACTTCTTAAACAATGATTCACAACATTTAAAGAGTCACATACCTGAATGGGAGTTTGGGTAAAACTCAAAATAATGCATAATACTTGCTGAATGTATAGTGACCAAATATTAACTAAAGATTACCTATGAAATCATCTTGAACCTGATATATTCTTGAAGAACAAATGTATCATCTATTGTGTGACTTCATTGTAGATTTGCTTAAGAACACATAGCATAATACCTCTCCTGGGCATATACCCAGAGAATTCCCCAGCTTGCAATAAGGACACATTCTCCACTATGTTCATAGCAGCCTTATTTATAATAGCCAGAAGCTGGAAAGAACCCAGATATCCCTCAATGGAGGAATGGATACAGAAAATGTGGTATATATACACAATGGAGTACTATTCAGCAATTAAAAACAATGAATTCATGAATTTTTAGGCGAATGGATGGAACTGGAAAATATCGTCCTAAGCGAGGTAACACAATCACAAAAGAATACACATGGAATGCAATCATTGATAAGTGGATATTAATTAGCTCTGAAGCTCTGAATACTGAAGATACAATTAGCATATCAAATGATTCCCATGAAGAACAATGAAGAGGGCCCTAATCCTGGAAAGACTTGATCCAGCATTGAAGGGGAGTACCAAGAGAGAGAAAAGGAAGGAGGAAAGATAGGAGACTGGATGGAGAGAAGAGGACTTATGGGACATATGGGGGGTACTGGGAAAGGGGAAAACTTTTAGAATGTAAACAATGAATATAGAAAATAAAAAGAAAATAAACTAACAAATTAAATATAAAATGTAAAAAAAAAGAACACATAGCATAGAGAATTTGCACTGCTCATAGAATCATGCTATGCTAGCCAATGAGCTTTACTGAAACACCGATGCTACTGTATGCCTGAATTACAGTGTCCATAGGACACATAAAATTCCTGCTCTTAGAGAAAATGAATAGTATATTTATGCAAAGTAAAAAAATATTACTTTTATATCATTACTCCACAACCCATAAAAATCAAATAATTATACAGTTTGGAATATATTGTTTTAGAAAGATTTTTTTAAGGTTGCACTATCTGTTCTTGACCTGAGTTTCTAAAGCAATGTTAAAATTCTTCTGTTATAGTGGATATTTGCATGAGAAAATATTTTCAGTATTTATGATTATAAAACCTAAATATTTAAAATACTGAAGATGCTCAGTATGTCAAATATCAAATATTCAGCCAATGTTTAATTATGTATGTAAAAACAATGTATACATCTATGTCATTTGTATTGTTTTTTTCATCTTTAATAAATGGTAAATATGATTTGTGTGCCAAAGAATCAGGTTAAATTACATTATTTTATTTATTATCAGTAATATGCAATTTGTATTTCACTCTGATATAAGTGGTATCTTAAATCATTCTTGGGTATAAAGAAGTAACACTTGAAATTATTTTAAGAAACTTATTTGCAAATACTGCATTGTCAAAATAATGGTAAGATCCTTATAATATTAAATTAGTTTTATTCAAATTTCTTCTTAAAAATACTTCTATAACATATTTCGCTTATTTTTCACAGATAAAAATACAGTAATGTATGATAATTTAATAACTTGTCACTAAAGAATTTTTAGTGTTTTCTCAGAGGACAAAAATAAATAGATTCCAATCCTAATGTGATGTGCATCATGCAAAACAGCCTCAGAGTTATATTTCCTACATTACCTATAATTTAGGTCACTTTTAGTTTTACTTCATTTTTTTAACCGACATGGTCTTTCTATATAGATAGCGAAAGCTGTCCTTAAGTTTACTCTTTCCACCTCAGTCTTCATAGTCCTATAGTAGAGTATCATCTTGAAGCTTTCTAAAAAATAAGATTAGAAGTAATGAGAGGGAGAGGGAGGGAGGGAGGGAGGTAAAGAGAGAGAGAGAGAGAGAGAGAGAGAGAGAGAGAGAGAGAGAGAGAGAGAGAGGGAGAGGGAAGGGAGAGAGAGAGAGAGAGAGGGAGAGGGAGAGGGAGAGGGAGAGGGAGAGGGAAGGGAGAGAGAGAGAGAGAGAGAGAGAGAGAGAGAGAGAGAGAGAGAGAGAGAGAGAGGGAGAGAGAGAGAGGGAGAGAGAGAGATGGAGACAGAGACAGAGAGACACAAAGACACAGAGAGAAAAAGGTAGACTGTGTGTGCATATTTTGGGGGTATGTGTGTGTTTGTGTGTGTGTGTGTGTGTGTGTCTTGAATAAAAGCATCGGTATTATCTATCTGAAGTCAACATGTTTTCCCTTCCTTGAAGCTATCTGTAAGTTAGAGAAATGGAAACCCATTCCAGGAAAAACATAGAAAGTCATACAATGTTCAATCTATGGAATCATAAGGATTCATAAGTTTTAGAAGTGCAGATAATGGTAACCAAGGATTATGAGTAAATTTGGAGGTTTCTTTATTTATAAAAGTGACTGAAGCTAATTTGAAACACATTGAGTATATCTGAGGAAAGTTGTGATTATTATTATTGAATCAATTTGTGCTTTGACAAGACGAAAACAATAATAAACTATTAGTGGCAGAAATTAGACTTAAGAAAATAACATTCTTATTTGCTTTTATTTTCTACCTCAGTGTTTCTGAATTCTTAATCTGTCACTAATTTGAGAGCATGGATTATATTTAAATTGGCAAAATAAAATTAATAATAATATTTAAAACAGCTACTTATTACTGCTCTATTACATTTTACAACCTATTATTACTTTTTACTCTCTTACTACATATATCTAAAAGCCTATATTCTTACATAGAAGTCCATACATTGTGTCCATTAACTGCTCTGTCTTTCAACTGTCTCTGAGGCATGATTGCACATATATTCTCTTAACATGAATTAAAAACCCATTTGAACATCACAAAATATATGGAGGTAAACATAGCATAATAACTGTAACAATTAATGAACTGTAAAAGTATTACCATATTTCCTTCAATATTCTGCACATGTCACTGCTAATAATTTCACAGCTGAACTCCACTTACTTTAAGATATTATCTGACTGGAATCTTTTCTTTCATTTGTTAGAGTTGATTGTCTCTCCTTTATGATGTTCTCTATCTCATATTTATCTTCTACATTTATTGCAGTAAAGTTTCATTGATCCCTTTTTGTTTTCTCTTACACTGAAATCCCAGAGATATCTCTTTCAGGGTGGTTTATACTGTTCTTAAGTATTTTATCTAACAGCATCAATTATTCTCTTTAGGAGATATCATCAATTTCCTTGATCGTGTCTCAAAGATTTAAAAAACTTTTTATGGTTTAAACATGTGCTAAGTTCTCGGGCTTTTTCCCCTTTGACTATCTGAATTCTTTATGTCCTTCTCATTCTGTTTCCTTTCCCACTGTCTGCTCTCTTCCTGTCTCTCTACTTCTCTTAACATCTTCCCTATCTCCCTCTTTAATCTGTCTTCTCTTCACTTTCTTTAATTCATTAGATTAGAATTGATAGAATAAATATCATGTAATATTCCTTTAAGAATTATGATTATCTATGATGATTGGGCCTATTAATTACTGCTCTAATCCCCCAGGCAGCCAAACCATGGATCAATTAAAGGACTCATTTTTTTTTATAAGTTTGCTATTCTTTCTCTATCCAAAAGTTGACAAAATTTACTAAATGTATCAGGAGATCTTATAAAATAATTCTTTCCTTGCATATTTGTAACTCTTTCTTAAGTTCTTATCATCAAACATGACAATTGATTCGTTGTGAACTAACTAGCCAAAGTCTATTTTGGCTACTAAATTCCTACTTCAATGCATCGTTCTTTAACTATTAACTACGTAGTTGAGAATATCATTGTTCAAGCAGGATGATGGAAAGTGGAATCAATCACCATTGCTTGACTTCTGAACTGAGGCAACACATATGATTATGCTTCAGAGAAGGGAAACTGGGATAGAACAAGGTAAGGATTCAATCAATATCAAACTTGGTGAATTGATTTTTACTGGTGTTCCTAAGGAGAATATGAGTGAAGGATTGTATTAAATGAGTGAAAATGATGTAAAAGCAACAGCATTGCCGAAGAACAGATTCCAAACTTTGGTGAACACTGGGCAAAGCTGAAACCTGAGAGATATTGGTACACCCCCAGGCAGTTCTTCTCTTACCTGAATGGATATTCTCAATACAGTCACCCTATTTAGTCTCCTCCGACAGTGCTGGTTACTCCTGGTTGCATTAGTAACCACTGTACCCACAAAATCTTGCTTGTTTCTCTCCTCCCAGACACATGACCTTTTGCTTAGTTGCTGAGACCTACATCACTCTCCCTCTTCAGAAGGGTGTTTTTCAATAGCAGAAATGGCCATACAAAAATGAACAACCCTTAATAATATTTATATTTATAGTATATTAATATTTAGATGCTTAATATATGACATAAAACTGATATTTCTGACAAGTTATTAAAATTAAATATAATTAATATTTTCAAACGTTTTTATCAGTCTCTGTAAACCCAGGTCTGCACAAATGCATTGTATAAAATAATGTTATGAAATAAATACATGGTCAACATGAACAAAAGCATGGGAGGTATTCTAATTATGATCAAATGGGAGGAGGCATCAGGAGAAAATTCTTAGGAGGATCAAGGAACATGTTTGAAAAGTTTTGTATAAAGTTCCATTAATTACCCTTGAAACTGTTCATTACAGAAGAATTTGAAACTGTGCTTAATAGGAAGATGTAAAATAGTCTATCAAAATATGGGAAAGTCAATCTGTGTTCTAAACTGATAGTAGTTTTATATATCTGCACTACAGAAAGACCAGATACAAAGGCAAAAATTTAGCTATGTCAGCTGAAAAAATTACCACCTCCTTTGTATTTTCTAATATACAAACTGATATATCTTGCTTTCCCAAATAAATATCATAGTAACTTATGTTTTCAAGATTGAAATATTCCAGGTCAAGCAGTTATAGACAACCTTATGTAAGTCAATTAAAAAATTTAAAAGTCCTTTTTCAGCTGGCTGGTAAGAGTGGCTCATATACAGACTCTCCTCATTCCAAGTAAGTAAATACAACATTTTAAAAGGCAAAAAACATAATTACAGCAGTTCTTGGATAGGGGTATTACTAGAACTTAGAGAATTTTTCTGGATACCACAAGACAATTATTTTTTTATTTATATTTTTTCTAGTAATTTTTGTCTTATACTTTACCTTGAACAAACATCAATTATTTTGTTTAATATGTCTAGGTTCTTGAACAGTCCAAAATGTGTTGTCCAGACAGATGTGGCTATTGGAAGGGTATGGGCAGGGGATACTGTCTGCCTATGTTGTATCTAGGCAAATATGAAATTAAGTTAGGACAAGACCAAGATGATGATGCCTTGATCATCTCAAAGTCTGCATGGGTGGGTGAGTGGGGGAGTACCCTCATAAAAGCAGGTGGAGGAAGGATGGGATAAGGGGTTTCCAGAGGGGACACTGGGAAGGGGGGATAACATTTGAAATATAAATATATAAAATATCCAAGGAAAAAAGAAAGGAAAACATATTGTATTCCTTAATGTCTATGGATGTCTTGCACCCCCTCCATTGTGCTATTCATGAATATATTTTTACTCTAATTTTCCTTTCAATTTTTCCGTCACTAATCCTCACAAGTGCTAAGAAAATCTCCTGGCAAAGGTGTGTTCATCACCATTATTAAATATAGTCATCACTTGCATATAATGAATGATCTAGAAAAGTACTTACAATGTAGCTAGGGCAACTGACAACCTAAAGGTCCTATTTCATTGTATTTGGACTTTAACAAGTTTGCATGCATGATGTAGTAGCATATACAGTAGTGGAAAGGCAATTATTACAGGTGGATCTCTGTGAGTTCAGGACCATCCTACTAAACTCCTGGCCAGGTAGGGCTACTGAGAAAAACATCATTGCAAATCTCTCTCTCTCTCTCTCTCTCTCTCTCTCTCTCTCTCTCTCTCTCTCTCTCTCCCCCCCCCTTCTTGTTTCATTTTTATTTTACTTTTATTTTTAGTAACCTGCAGCACATGTCTACTTTAGAAATTATACTAAACTTCTGCTTTGTAAATATTGTAAATATGTGAGAAGATATTTTGCTTCTATACATATTAACTATTTTCCCCAAGTGATTTTGTGTTTATTTGGCTATATCACAGAAGGTGTAAGAGACTGCAATTATAGTTTAATTAAAACTGTCTTCTATGCCATTTTTTTAATATTTTTGTTTTCTATATTCTTTGTTTACATTCCAAATGATTTCCCCTTTCCCGGATCCCCCCTCCCCATATGTCCCATAAACCTTCTTCTCTCCATCCCTTCTCCAATCACCTCCCTCCTTTTCCTCTGTCCTTATATTCCCCTCCAATGCTAGATCAATCCTTTCCAGGATCAGGACCCTCTCCATACTTCTTCATGGGAGTCATTTGTTATGCGATTTGTGCCTTTGGTATTCAGGCTTCTGGGCTAATTAATATCCACTTATCAGAGATTGCATTCCATGTGTATTCTTTTGTGATTGGGTTACCTCACTTAGGATGTTATTTTCCAGATCAAACCATTTTTCTATGCCATTTCTAAAGTGGCCCAGATTTATCTTCAGTATAGAAAAAACTAGAAAAATCAGTAGGTTTTTTTTTTCCCCATACCTCAAAAATGTTGATAACAAATTTTCCAGAATGCCATTTAACCTTTGGTTGCTTGAAGACAAATTTATCTGTCATAACACAGATAGGTTGTCACTTTTTATATGCATATATCTTTAAAACAACTGAAGCATTATTTTAAAAAGGCAGATTTTGTTCTACATCTCCTGCTTTTTTATCATTCCAACTAAGCATTCTACGAAAGTCACACTGTATTCCATTTGCTACAATGTTATAACTACATTTAGTTAACTGAGGTATTTATTTTATAACAGTTATGTTAGAGAAAATACATGATAATCACTACTTTACAGATTATATCATAATGGTTGTATCAACCATGTTTACAACCATGGAAACAATTTGTCATCCAACATCCTGAATGTCTCCTTCAAGAAAATGTTTTGTTTCTAATTTCCAAATTTTCCTTATTGTCTTATATTACCTTTCTGTATAGAAAAGGAAATAGATTCATAAGAACTATTAAAAGCTAAAAATTTTAAATTACCTTTATTGTGTAAAATGCTCTACAGTAAAGATCACTTATGTTGTTTCCTTTAATTACTGAAGTTTAGACCAATAGTTTTTTTGTGGGGCTGTTGCTTGATTTTGTTTGTTTGCTTTTTGCTTTAATTATGCATCTATTGTTTTTGGAAGGACTTAGTCAATGACAATATTTATTTGAACTCATCGTCTCTCAATCGCAAGCAAAGTCTCTGCTGTTCTGTCTTCATCTCTTCCCCCTGGCAGCTTGCCTTTAATTTTCATCAGCATTGTCTCTCCCATTCTTTTAGCTACATTTGAGCTTAGACATCTTTCTAAGATGAATTGATTTTTGCCCTTATTTAAATATTATAAAAAATTACTATTGATTGTTTCAAGAGTAGTTTTGGAGCATTTCCTACCTCTGCAACTTACTCATTACCAGAATCTTCATGTTAAATGGTGTGGGTGACTTTGAGAGTGATCTAAATGAAACTGAGGTGGTATTCTTCTGTCCTTGGAAAACTTCAGCAGCAGTGTTTTGCATTTTCTCCTTGTTTGTTCTGCACATCGTGACAGCAACTTTTTCAGATACGTAACTGGCTGGCTACATCATGGCCAGCTCAGTATCCATGGCAGCAAATTCCGTCCTAGTTTTTATCTGACTTTTCATTTATTTCTTCTCAAAGGGCATAAATACCTTTGTAGAAGAAGCTAATGAGCTACTGGTATCAGAGCCCTGGTTCTTTCTTGCCAAAAACAGCATCTTGCAAAGCTGCAAGACATATGACCTTGGGAAGTTAGTCTCGTTGAGAAATTTTGCATTTGAAATATGTCTAACAATGACCTCTAATACCAGCGTTTTATAAAACTTAGGTATTAAAATGGATTACTATGGGATATCGTCATTATTAAAACCAAATAAGTATTTCTTCTTTTCTACTCATTTTTTCATATTACTTAATTTTTAATTATTATTACCTAATTAGTACAAAAATAATGCATATGTCATTTTTCCTGAACATGGTATTAGGTCTAACACTGTTATATATAGTTAAGAAGAATGTGGCTTTTTAAAAAATTCTAATATTGTTCACAGCCTTTGATGTATATAACCTCTAGTAATGATAATTGAATAATAAGCTCACAAAATTCAGTTTTCTAATACTAATCATTAAACAAAAATTTAAATGAACAACACATGGGAGGAGTAACAAAAACGACAGCATGATTTTATATTTTTACATGTAACTAAGTCTAATAACTAATAATTACCTTAGCTTCATTGTTTCATATGTAAGTAGGTATAGCAATTTAATACCAGTGAGCGTTATTCTATTTTCTGTAAGGTAATGAAAATTAATAATCACAGTATCACTTCAACTTTTGAACAGGAATCACAACATAATATCATTACTGAAAGCTTTAGAACTTTTAGTTCAAAAGAAGAAATAATTGGTCAAAAGGTTAAATGACAATAAATAATCAAAATCGGGGCTAAAACCAATAAAAAATAATAAAAATAATCAATAATTTGCTTATTTGAGAAAATAAATAATATCAAGAAACTCTTAGACAAGATCTTTTCCCAATTTTTAGGTTGACATTTTGTCTTATTGACAGTGTCATTTGCCTTACAGAAGCTTTGTAATTTTATGAGGTCCCATTTGTCAATTCTTGATATTAGAACATAAGCTATTGGTGTTCTGTTCAGGAAAATTTCACCTGTGCCCATGTGCTCAAGGCTTTTCCCCACTTAGTTTTCTATTAGTTTCAGTGTGTCTGGTTTTAGGTGGAGGTCCTTGATCCATTTGGAATTGAGCTTTGTACAAGGAGATAAGAATGGATCAATTTGCATTTATCTACATGCCAACCACCAGTTTAAGCACCACCATTTGTTGAAAAGGCTATCTTTTATCCACTGGATGATTTTAGCTCTTTTGTCAAAGATTAAGTCATGATAGGTGTGTGGGTTCATTTCTGGGTCTTCAATTCTAATCCAGTGATCTACTGATCTTTCACTGTACCAATATCATGTAGTTTTTAACACTATTGCTCTATAGTACTGCTTGAGGTCCTGGATACGGATTTCCCCAGAAGTTCTTTTAATGTTGAGAGTAGTTTTAGCTATCCTGGTTTTTGTTATTTCACATGGTTTTTCCATGTGGAATATTTCCATCCTGTTTTTTTGTTTTTCCAGATGAATTTTAGAATTGCTCTTTCTAACTCTATGAAGAATTGAGTTGGAATTTTGGTCGGGATTACATTGAATGTGTAGATTGCTTTTGGCAGGATGGCCACTTTTACTGTATTAACCCTGCCAATCCCCAAGCATGGGAGATCTTTCCATCTTCTGAGATCTTCTTTGATTTCTTTCTTCATAGACTTGCAATTCTTGTCATACAGATATTTCCCCTGTTTGGTTAGAGTCACACCAAGATATTTTATATTGTTTGCGACTATTGTGAAAGGTGTCATTTCCCTAATTTCTTTCTCAGCCTCTTTATTCTCTCAGTATAGGAAGGCTACTGATTTGTTTGAGTTAATTTTATATCTGGTCAATTTGTTAAAGTTGTTTATCAGCTGTAGGAGTTCTCTGGTGGAGTATTTTGGGTCACCTAATTATACTATCATCTGTAAATAGTGATATTTTGACTTCTTCCTTTCCAATTTGCATCCTTTTGACCTCCTTTTGTTGTCTAAGTGTTATAGCTAGAACTTCAAGTACTATATTGAATAAATATGGAGAGAGAGGGTAGCCTTGTTGAGTCCTTGATTTTAGTAGGATTACTTCAAGTTTCTCTCTATTTTGTTCCATGTTGGCTATTGGTTTGCTATATATTGCTTTTATTATATTTAGGTATGAGCCTTGAATTCCTGATATTCTCAAGACTTTTAACATGAAAGGATGCTAAATTCCGATAAATGCTTTTTTCTGCATACATCTGACAGCAGGATAATATTCAATGCATACCAAAACCTCAAGAAGTTAGGCTCCAGAAAAGAGAATAACCTAAATAACTAGAGCAATTAAACAACAAAATGAGGTCAAAGGGATATAAATTGGAAAGCAAGAAGTTAAGCTATCACTATTTGCAGATGATATGATAGTATACTTAAGTGACCCCCAAAAAAAACTCCACCAGAGAACTCTTACAGCTGATAAACAATTTCAGCAAAGTGACTGGATATAAAATTGAGAAATGGGGTACAGGGCTAAACAAAGAATTTGCATGACAAATACAGAGGGGGATACTTTCAGCCAACCATTGAACTGAGCATAGGCTCCCCAATGGAGGAGCTAGAGCAAAGACACAAGGAGATGAAGGGGTTTGCAGCACCATAGGAAGAACAACTGTATTAGCCACCAAGAACCCCCAGAGCTCCCAGGGACTAAATCATCAACCAAAGTGTACACATGGAAGGACATATGGCTCCCCATGCATATGCAGCAGAAGATGGCCTTATTGGACATCAAAGGAGAGGTCCTTGTCCCTGAGAAGACTAGATGTCCCAGTCTAGGGGAATGCCTGGACAGGGAAGAGGGAGTGTCCAGTTAGGTGAACAGGGGGAGGGAAGTTGTGTTGGGGGATTTTTGGTGGGTGGTGGAACCAAGAAAGGGGACAACATTTGAAATGTAAAGAAATAATATATCTAATAAAAAAAGAAACAATTAGCCAAATTGACAATAAGGAAGAGAAAAAAATATTCAAATTAAGAAACCTGGAAAATGAAAGGGGAAAATTATGACAAACACTGAAAATTTTCTGAGAATCATGGAGATGTACCAACCTGTATGCCATCAAAATGGAATTAATAAAAAAAGACAAGGTTCCTGAAAAATATCATGCACCAAAGTAAAATTAAGATCAAATAAACAATTTAAGCCATCCTGTAACCTCAGTAAAATAGAAGCTGTAATTAAATCTCCAAGCCAAAAATAAATAAATGATAGATAGATAGATAGATAGATAGATAGATAGATAGATAGATAAATTAAATAAAAAAGGCCTGGAGCCAATGGTTTGGACATAGAAACACAGAAATCTTTCCATATTTCAAAGAAAATGAGTGCCAAAACTCCTCAAATTAGTCTGCAAAGTAGAAATAGAAGGAATATACTCCTTTTTAGGAACCCCAGTTACTTTGGTAATCCAATTACATAAAAATCCAACAAAGAAAGATAATTGTAAACCAATTTTCTTTATAAATATAGCAAAAATTTCAATAAAATACATGCATATTGAACACAAGACCACATCAAATAATATCATCCATCATAAAACACATAGGCTTGATCCCAGAGTACTAAGGATGTAATCAGTTTATGTAAGCCAATAAATGTAATCTAACTTGTAAACAGAAAGACAAAAACAAATTATCATCTCATTAGGAGAAGAAAGTTGTTTGAGAAAAATCTAACACTCCTTCATTATAAAGAGTACTAGAGAGACAAGAGATACAAGGGACATATCTCAACCAAAAAAAGGTGATATAAAATAGCAGTAGACAACCTAACAAACTCCAGGCATTCCCACTAAATCAAGAAAAACACAAGGTCAATATAATAAATAAAGTCATAACTGGAGCAGTAGAACAATTGAAAGAGATAAAGGAAATATTAATGTGAAGACTCTAATTATCTTTATTTGCAGATGATATGATAACATACATAAATGAACTTAAAAATCTCAAGAAACACCTACAACTGATAAACAATTTCAGCAAAATAATACAATGTATAATGCAGAAAATAAATAGCCTTATTAAATAAGAATGACAAATGGACTTAGGAAGTAAGCAAGAACACAAAATGCCTCATATTAATACACACACACACACACACACACACACACACACGTTTATGTGTTTATATATGGGTAGCTCTAACCAAACAAGTGAAGGCTTATATAATATAAACTATAAAACATTGAACAAATAAATTGAAAAACGTACCATAAGTTGGAACATATCTACACTTAAGTATAAATGGGATAAATATAATAAAAATGCCCATTGTAACAAAGTTCTCTATGGCTTTAAAGAAAACACATTCAAAATTCCATCACAAATCTTCACCAGAACTTGAAAGTTCAATTTTCAGTTCCATACACAAACACAAAAGGCCAGAATAGCTAAAGTGATCTTGAACTATTAATAGATTGTTAAAGCCCTAACAATTCCAAATTTCAAGTTGTTTCAACAGGCTATAGCAATAATTTTAAAAAGAACAATATTGGAATAAAAAGAGACAGTTTTGGTCATTGGAATCAAATTTAAGTCACAGACATAGGTTCAGATACTTTTAGACGCATGCTTTCTAAGGGCCTAGAAATACACACTGCCAAAAATATATCATCTTCAACAACAGTGCTGGTCAAAGTGAATGGCTACATATAGAAAATGTGAATAGATCCATACTTATAACCCTGAAAAAAAAACTCCAAATGTATCAAAGATATCAACAAAAGGGTAGATGCACTGATTCTGACAGAGCTAACTGCCACTGGAAAATTTCTTAACAGAATTTCAAACACAGGTACTAAATACAGCAACTAATAATAAGTACTTCATGAAACTGAAACATTTATGTAAGTGAAAGGAAAGTATCATTTGAAAAAAAATCAACCAGTTCCGGAAGGATAAAAGATATTTACCAACTGCACATATGATAGAAGGGTAATATTCAAACTAGATAAAGCCCTTAAAAACACCTGAACATTAAGAAAACAAATAACTCAGTTAAAAATGGGGTTACATGTAAAAAGCGTTCCAATTTTTTATTCCTTGAACATGCAAATCAAAAATATTTTTTTATTTCATCTTACACCAGTCAAAATGACCATGAATAACAAAACAAAAGACACCTCCTGCTGGCAAGAATGTGGATCAGTAGGAACATTCATCTATTTCTGGTGAGAGTGAAAACTTGTAGCCATTAAGGATATCACTGTGGTGATTCTCTAGTAAGTTACAAATCAATCTTCCTCAAGGTGTGATCCTTCTACTTCTGACATATACCCACAGGGACACTTGCACAGCCATGTTCATTGCTGTTTTACTTGCACAGCCATGTTCATTGCTGTTTTATTCCAAAAAGCCAGGATTTGTAAATAGCCTAGATGTCTGTTAAAGGAAGATTAGAACCAAACCAATTACAACCCTTTCAATATACAATAATAACCTGCAAACCAGACACATTAGTGTAATTGTTTCACAAAAAAAATATGGAGATGTCAACCAACACCTCATTTGATTTAGAATTAATTATGTGAGATGGAACCCACTGGTAACATTGTATATAGACGTCCAATAAGCAGACATGAGTTAAATCAGGGACTTGTGGGAATACCAACATGCTACTGTTTCAAAGGAACATGGCAAGGAAATTACTTTTTTTATTGGATATTTTTTTAAACTTTGCTTTTTATTTGATATTTTCTTTATTTACATTTCAAATGTTATCCTCTTTCCTGGTTTCTCCTCTGAAAATACTCTATCCCATGCCTACTTTCTGTTATTTACATTTCAAAAGTTATCCCCTTTCCTGGTTCCCCCCACAAACTCCCTATCCTATCCCCCATTTCTATGAGGGTGTTCACCGACCCACTCAAGCACTCTCACCTCTCTGTCCTTGAATTATCCTAAACTGAGGTATCCATGACATCTTCACAGGGCCAAGGGTCTCTTGTCTTATTGATGCTTGACAAGGACATCTTCTGAAAAATGTAATGATGGAACCATGGGTCTCTCCATAGATACTCCTTGATGATGGCTTAGTCCCTGGGAGCTCTTGGGGATCTAGTTGGTTGGTATTGTTGTTCTTCCTATGGGGTTGCAAACCTTGTTAGCTCATTCAATACTTTTTCTAACACCTTCATTGGGGACTCAATGCTTAGTCCAATGGTTGGCAGAGAGCATCCTCCTCTGTATTTGCCAGGCTGGAGAGCCTCTCAGGAGAAAACTAATTCAGGTTCCTTTCAGCAAGCACATCTTGGCATCCACAATAATGTCTGGGCTTGGTGACTGTATATGGGATGAATCTCCAGGTGGGGCCATCTCTGAATGGCCTTTCCTTCGGTCTCTGGTCTACTCTTTGTGAGTTTATTTGCTGCCATGAGTATTTGGTTCCCGTTTCTAAGGACGGAAGAACTCACACTTTGGTCTTCCTTCTTGTGTTTCATGTGGTCTGTGAATTGCATCTTTGGATATTCCAAGCTTTTGGGAATATCAATGAGTTCAAAACCTCTGTGTCCTTTTGTTATTGGATTACCTCACTCAGGATGATATTTTCTAGATCCATATTTGCTTAAGAATTCCAGGAATTCATTGTTTTTAATAGCTGAGTAGTACTCCATTGTGTAAATATAACATAATTTCTGTATCCATTCTTCTGTTGACAGACATCTAAGTTCTTTCCAGCATCTGGATATAATAAATAAGGCAACAATGAACATATTGGAGGATATGTCATTGTTATATGTTAGAAAATGATTTTGGTATATGCCCAGAATGGTATAGCTTTGTTCATAGGTAATACTATGTCCAATTTTCTGAGCAAATGTCAGACTGATTTCCAGAGTAGTTGTACCAGCTTACAATCCACCAACAATGGAGGAGTGTTCCTCTTTCTTCACATCCTCTCCAGCATCTGCTGTCACCTGAGTTTTTGATTTTAGCCATTCTGTCTTGTGTGAGGTGGAATCTCAGGGTTTTGATTGTATTTCCCTGATGACAAAGGACGTTGAACATTTCTTTCGGTGCTTCTCAGTCATTTGATATTCCTCAGTTTAAAATTCTTTGTTTATCTCTGTACCCCATTTTTTAAGTTTTATTTATTCCTCTGGATTGTAGCTTCTTGAGTTCTTTGTATATATTGGATATTAGCAGTCTATCAGATGTAGGATTGGAAAAGTTCTTTCCACAATCTGCTGCTTGATGTTTTGTCCTATTAACAGTGTCCTTTGCCTTACAGAAGCTTTGACATTTTATGAGGTCGCATTGTTGATTCTTGATCTTAGAGCATAAGCCATTTGTGTTCTGGTCAGGAAATTTTCCCTTGTGCCCATGTATTCAAGGCACTTCTTCACTTTCTCCTCTGTAAGTTTCAGGGTATCTAGATTTATTTGGAGGTCCTTGATCCACTTGGACTTGAGCTTTGTACAAGGAGATAAGAATGGGTTAGTTTTCATTCTTCTACATGCTGACCACCACTTGAACCAGCACCATTTGTTTAAAATGCTTTTTTCCTCAGGATAGTTTTAGCTCCTTTGTCAAAGTTCAAGTGACCATAGATGTGTGTGTTCATTTCTAAGTTTTCAATTCTATTCCATTGATCTTCCTGCCTGTCTCTGTACCAGTACCATATAGTTTTTATCACAATTGTTCTGCAATACAGCTTGAGATCAGGGATGGTGATTTCCCTAGAATACTCATGGGAGTAAATATGGAGACAAAGAATAGAGCACAGACTGAAGGTAAGGCCATGCAGGGACTTCCTCACCTGGGTATACATCTCATATACAGTCACCAAGTCCAGACACTATTGTGGATGCCAAGAAATACATGCTGACAGGAGCCTGATATAGCTGTCTCCTGAGAGGCTCTGCCAGAGCCTGATATTTACAGATGCGGATGCTCACAGCCGAACATCGACCTGATCACAGGATCCCCAATAGAGGAGCTAAGAAAGGACTGAAGAAGCTGAAGGGGTTTGCAACCCCATAGACAGTAGAGTATCAACCAACCAGAACTCCCAGTGTCTAAACCACCAACCAAGGAGCATATATATAGGGACCCAAGTGTCCAGCCACATATGTAACAGAGAATGATCTTGTTGGACATCAAGGTGAGAAGAGGCTCTTGGTCCTATGAAGACTCAAGGCCCCAGTGTAGTGGAATTTGAGGGCTGGGAGGCCAGACTATGTGGGTGGGTGGAACTACATCCTCATAAAAGCAGGAGGAAGGATGTGATGTGGAGGTTTTCTTTGGGGGAGGGGATAGGGAAAGAGGATAACATTTGTAATGTAAATAAATAAAATAATAAAAAAAAAGAAAAAATAGTCTAAAAGGAAAATTCAGCATTTCTCATTTTCTTTCTCTGTACTATGTTTGTGGGTTGAAATCTCTCAGTTTTCTTCTCCAGGCACCATACCTTACAGCGTTTATGCCTCTGTCTGTCACTGTGGACTCTTTTACCTTTGGAAAAGAAATTAAAATAAACTCTTCAACACTGTTATTATTAAGTAGAGTAGAAATTACTGATCTCTCAATTTTTTTACAGAGAAAATGTTACAAAATTTATGTGCTTCTGTTAGCTGTCAGAGTTTTGAAACAAATAAATGCACACAAATATTTGTTAATGGAATATATTTGTCTAGGAGTTAGTTTATGTGATAAAATTAGCATTAACTAGTTCAGTATACTACTCTTTTAGAAAGAAACCACCTTAAATTTTAATATGAATAAAAATTTCCCAATTAAAGTGATATTTTTAAATCATAATCTCTTTCTTTCTATCTGATAACATGGAGGAAGCAAAACTTGTACACCTGATGAGATTTACTGAAAGATAAGAGCAGGGAAATATCTTTATCAGAATAAATTTAAAGAGTATTTTAAAAATTAATTATGCAATTGATGCATTAAACCTAACTAGCAACCAGAGAAGGAGAAAAAATGATAAGAAAAAAAAAGAGTATGTTCTGATACAAAGCTACAAAGGATTAGTTTTAAAGAGAAGTAATTGTTAAGTTTAATATAAAATACTTTAGAAAACTTTGGACAAGATGGTTAAAATTATATCTATAATATAAACTCATAAAACTATAATTGTTAAGATAATTTCTAGGTGACAGGATGTGTCATGAAAGAAATCATTCTGATGCTGGCATGCTTCTGTTCTCAGTGTCGATCAGTCAACCTAGTCTCATTTGGTAAATATGTTTCAGGAAAGTTTTTAAACCATTGAATCTCTCTCAACTTAGATTTTGACATTTAGTTCTATCTTTTAAGAGGAAAATCGCTTACAACATTGCACACATTTGCTCTAAAGTTTTCCAGAACCCTTTGTGACACCACTGGGAGGGCCATTTACCAACTATAGTATACAGAAATGTACAACAATTTTTTGTAGCAATTTAAGGAGACTTCTGTTGATTCTGTTCTCTCTTTCATATTTGAGGCCCTCATGCCTTTTCTTTTAATTTTTTTTTTTTTGCCAGACAGTCACTTTTAGCTAAGGCTGTGCTGAAATTCACTAGGTAGGCCAAGGATATGAAGTTCATGTTCATCCAGCAGTCTAGTGCTGAGTTTACTGGCCTAGGCACTCAAGCCTATCTTATTCTTTAACTTTCATAACACATTCTAGCTTAAAAATTCTATTTTATACTTATGGTTTCCTTTTTTAATTGTGACTATATGCTCATTTAGTAACCAAAAATAACTTGCTCATTCTGTATGTATGCATGTTTTCAGGTTTGAGATACAATTAAAGTACTTATAACTAGAGAAGACTAATTTTTACTAAAACTGTATGTACAGGTAGTGTTGTACAGTCTCAGCAGATATCTATATTCTTATACAAATCATACATTCCTTGAGACACTCACACACACACACACACACACACACACACACACACACACACACAATATTAATCATGAAAGTCCATGAATTTAAAAGAAGGCAAGGGTAATAGAAAAAAATGATGTAAAATGTTATAGTCTTTACTCAATCTGCATCCCCAAGATCTCCCAAATGGGCAACATACACCAGCTGATGTGAGACCCCAACACCCATACAGTGTTCATTCAGAGATGATGCAGCTAAACCTCAAGAGATTGGAGGTCACATGGAGTTTAGAGCTGGTGGGGTGGGGGATGGGAACATCTATGTAGAGACAGGGGCTGGGGAGAAGGTAGGGTATGTAGAACAGTTAGAGGGCAGACAGAGGTGGGGGGAATAAACTATGGAGTGTAAAAAATAAGTTAATTTAAAAATTCATAAAAAATTAATAGAAGATGAAATTTTGATTAGTGTCAGTAGAACACACACATAAGATGAAGTAGCCATGAAGCAGGAGAGGCATATCTTAAGAAATAAGAGTAGCAAGAGAAAGATGGAGTGAGAAGATTCAGTAGATGAAAATGACTAAATTCCATTATATGAATGAATAAAATCAGCAAGCAGTAAACACTTTTGCAAGACATCAATTAAATCTAGTTGGCTATGCTAAGGCAGAGAAACTCTTTTTAAAGTCTATTTTTTTAAAAAAAATTGATAAACAATAAACAATTTGTTGAGGAAACAATTTTATTCTCTCTATATCCTTTAAATAATAGAGAAATTTGAAATATATGTATAAACAAGTCATATTTCTCTATATAAGGTTACCTAATATATTCAAATTTATGTGTATTTTCCTTAGACTAGAGGTCACAATTTATATTCTGTACAGTTGAATCTGTCTTTGCATCATAAACATAATTGAACCTTTGCATTAACTTTTTAATCATTCCATCATTCTCTTTATACATAATTAGCCTCTAAAATTCTGAATGCGTGCCTATATAATTTCAAGCTTCAAGCTAATTTTAAGTACTTCCATTAGATTTTACTAGAAATGAAGATACTTTCTTCTAGCATTCACATTTACCATTCTTTTTACAGAATTAATACTTTGAATATAAAATACTCAGGCTGATGCTTCTATAAACATATAACAAATCCTTCTTGTTTTCATGAGACTGTTTTTCCCACACTTCTTTATTAAATACTTTAAATAAAAACAAATAATGAATTCACCATCAAATCATTTTAAAATAAAATATACCTGAAAATGATAAAATCCTCATGGTTAATTTATTGGAATTCTAAATGTTTGTGTCAATAGAGAAGCTGAAATATCTAAAGTTTAATAGGAAAGGAACTACACAAAAAAAAAGAGACAGAATTATGTACAAGGCTGAATTTTCTTGACTTTTAAATGTTTCAACAATTATGTGTATAATTCAGTTTAAGTTATAATTTCTAAAATAAGAAATTTTACCAAGTAACTATCTGCTCCTTTTGTGCTTGTCCAGATTTCTGCATTCATTTCTCCCTCATGTTACTTCTTAAATATTTCACAATATCATTTATTTACTGATTCTTTCCTTTCTGTGTTCTCTATATGTTCTCCTGACTGGCACTTTGTTTTATTATAGAGAACAAAAAAAAAACTATGCCCCAGCTGGATTTAGGCCCACATTATGATTTAAATTCACACCTCTGGTTGTATATCTAACTGTTGAATTTTTTATCACTTTATGATAAAATCTATCCTGTGTCTACAGCTCTTCTGTTACAGTGATTCACTCACTGTTTTACATCTGGATGCTTATTGTCCCTTTATCTCAATTCAGTGTATACATCTGAAATAATGTGTATAACTGCATCCTTCAATTATGCATATATATGCATAATTGCATATATATGTTGCAGGGCTACAACATATGATTGCAAATCTCCCTCCTGCAAAAGAGAGGTCTGCTTAAATTCTAATTTAAGTTTGCTTCTTCCTATCCTGACAAATATGCTAACACTGACTTAAATCCTTTGCCCATTCTATTAATTTCCACATTTTATTGAATCTTTAATCTTTAAACATTGTATTTGCTTTTCCTCTCAATTTTGAATCATCTGCTTCTCAGCACTCCATCCAGATTGTTAATAAATATGTTAAATAGCTAAGGGCCTGAAACTGATCCTAGAGGGCCTTACTAGGTGTTTTATTTTGAAAGCTCAATATGTTCTATTAATAACACCTATGCATTTTAATGTGGTTTTCCTTTTGCTATCCATCATACACTGTTGTACTGCATAGATGTTATTTAAACATTGATGTTAATAAACTTTATAATCTATTTTAAAATTATTATCAGAGATAATTCTAAAGAATTATATTATTCATGCCCACATCAAATATAACATGTAAATGCATTTTTACCTAAACCTATTTTGTGTGAATCTAACAGTGAAAATGTATACTAATACAGCATGGCAGAGAAGAAAATCTTTGGACCATTCACAAACTACTACAAAATCACTTGAGCTTTCTTTGAGGTCTAACCTTTCTCACAACAGGGGCTTTGAACACTGACATTGATTACTTTGAGACCTCCATTTTGTGGTCTCAATGTGTTAAATTTATATATTAAAAATGGTTTATCTTTATAAAACCAACAGAGCTTAGTGAAATCAAAACCACAAAGAGTATTCACAGTAAAGACAATCCCCTTGAAACAAAGCTTTCTGTCATAGAAGATGCTGGCTTCTTAGAGGCCTTCATTGTGATAATAGGTTCATACTCTCTGAGGTGGGACTCATATATAAAATAATCACCTTGAAAACTCCTCTGTATATTTACATGATTTATTCTTTCTCCTATACATAGTTTTACTTTATGTATTTTAAAATATAAACAATCCTGACTTTTCACTAATTAGCTTTTTGTAATTAATAAACAACTGGAATCAGGCATTTGTTGGGTGAAGAGACATAGATGAATATTCTGACAGAACACTCTTTATTAGATATATTCTTTATTTACATTTCAAATGTTTTCCCCTTTCCTGCCTCCCCCCCCAAAAGTTTCATAAGCCATCTTCCTGTCCCTTGTTCCCCAATCAACCCCCTTCTGCTTCCCTGTCCTGGTATTCCCTTACACTGCTTCATCGAGCCTTTCCAGGACCAGGGGCCTCTCCTCCCTTTGATGTCCAGCAAGGCTATCCTCTGCTGCCTATGCTGCTGGAGCCATGGGTAACACCATTTGTACTGTCTGGTTGATGTGTTAGTCCCTGGGAGCTTGGGGAGTACTGGGTAGCTTATATCATTGTTCCTCCTACGCTGCTGCAAACCCTTTCAACTCCTTGGGTCCTTTCTCTAGTTCCCCCATTGGACACCCTGTGTTCAGTTCACTCAAAGGGTACAATAAAAAATAATATCTTATTTCTGTTTGTAATTATTTTCCCTACTTTTTTAAAGGAATGTCTATACCTGAAAACACAAATGGTAGTTTTAACATACTACATAAGAGTTCTAACATGCCCCAAAGAGAAGCATAATTAAAATAAATTCCTTATTCCTTGATGCTTACATTTTCCATGACATATCCATTAAGAACATATATCCAAATAATTGAGTCATTATTCAATAAAATACAAAAGCACTGTTATTTTATTTAAAATAAAAGTTATATATTCGTACTAATTATGTTATTTCAACAGAAGGCCATATTGAAGGCTTTTGACCAAACGGTTATCCTATCTCTAAACAAAGAAGAAAAAGTCAAAAAGAAGAAGCATAAAATTATATAAGATGATATTATAAAATGCAAACATATGAGATTAAATAATTAAGGCGGAATCATAAAAACCAACAGTTTTCTATAAGTTATCAAACCTGTCAATGCCTTGTATAGAAGATATATCTTCAAGGGATTGGTTGGGCATCATAGACTCTCAAAACAATATAGCTTCAAAAGATGATATACAGAAAACTACATTAACAGATTTCCTGACTGTGAATCCTGAAAGCAACAAAAATGACTGTATTGTGAGAAAATAATATTTATTGTAGTAGGGGCACAACTGTTCTAATGATAAATATCAATTTTCTATACTGACTTAAGACTGTTTCATTAGAGCGAACCCATGCCTGGATCTGAAAAACTGACCAAGATCCTGTGGCTAGAGAAATCATCATCTATAGGAGCGAACGTACTAATATTTTTCATAAAGGAATAAAATAATATTACCATCAAGATATACATCCTTATACCTATAAATTTTGGTGTAATTCTCATTTCTCATTAAAGAGACTCTTTATAAAGGTGATAATATTTACTATAAAAACTCATAAATATTTTTATAAGTACACATAACAGGTGACTGTGGAGTCTGCATTTCCAAGTAGGAGACCTGTAACAAGAGATTCTCTGCTATTTAAGGCTCATGAACATCATGGGAAATGTCTGCAATATTTTCAGGAGAAGAGATTTTTGATGGATGCTGCAAAATGATCTCTTATGGATAAAGAGAAAATTTTGCACTTATAGATTCACAGAAAGTGTGATTGCTTACACATATCTGAATAAGATAAAGTCAGGAAACAATTTAGTTAGTATTGTGTAGCATTTGTGTAGTTCTACATGTAGAGGAGTTTATGGAAAATGATGGCTGATGAATACATCGTCACTGTTCTTCAGTAATATGACCAGTGGTAGATTGATCATAATCCAAGGAATGAACATTCACTTGTGTACATACAGGGATCACTAATTGAATTCTTTGTGCTATAAGAAAAAGTTGGTGGCGGCAGTACAGCAGTGGCTGGTCCAGCTGAAGGGCCATCAGCAGTGGAACCAAGGCAACACAGGGTCCAGTTAGGCCCTGTGCCCACGACCACTGACCTTCACTGACCAGCCAGGCTGCAAACAGCTGCGGTTTTGCGGTGCCTTTCTCTGCACGGAAGCCACTTCAGAACTCGGTCTCTCCATCTTGATTTCGAAATCCAGTGACATCGGACAGTCTGAGGTACACAAACATAATCCGAGGCCAACACCGCAGGGGTCTGAGCCCGTCGGGCATTGGCCTGCACCCAGGCCCTGGGCTGTTCGGGGGCCATCGGGGTGCCAACCCAGCCAGGAGGTTTTTTGCCCGGGCCTGCGCGCGCGCAGCCATTTTGCCTGCAGGACAACAGAGAGCTCTGGCGGGCAGAGCCATAACGGGCATAGCCTGAGGCTAACAAAGCAGGGGTCTAGGCCGCAAAAGGCACAGGACTGACCCCAAGATCTGGGCGGCTTGGTGGGCCATCTGTGAGTCAACCCGCCAAGGAGGTTGTTAGCACAGCAGACTCTCCTGGTGCTTTCAGGGAGCGCAGGCGCATACGCCCGCCATCCAGATCACCTGGCGGGCCCAATTAGCAGTCATAGCCCTAGGGGAACTTGGCTCGGACCTTGGCCTCCCAGGCTTTTGCCTGGACTTAGGGCCTGGACAGCCAGGCTAACCTTGTGTGCTCCAGCCTGGTAGGGCGATCAGCTGCCTAGTGGAGTGATCGGAACTCAGGGGAGGTCCCGGCAGCATACACCGTCAGTGCTCCCTGGGGGTGCACACGGGCTCCATCACAGACACAATCTGGGGCAAGGCCTCAGGCGGGAGCCCACAGCTCAACTCTCTCCGCTTCCGGATCCAGATCAGCCTGGGCAGCAGCACCACATCTCCAGGTCTGAAAGAGGCTAGAGGGGATTCCAGGCGGCCAGCTGGGAGAAGTCAGTGTGCTCCAGTGAATCCAGCGGGCACCAGCAGGAGCCTTCAGGTGCCTGCTTCTTCGGGATCTGAACAGCCTGGGCAGCAGCACCCTGTCTACAGGCAGTGCAGAGTGTAAGCTGTGCACCAGAGGCCAACTGGGAAGGAGCAGCTTGCACTGGTGAGTCCAGCATTGACAAGACCAAGTAACACCAGTGAGAACTAGATGGCAAAAGGCAAGCACAGGAACATCACTAACAGAAATCAAGGCAATATGGCAACATCTGAACCCAATTCTCCTCTACCAGCATGTCCTGGATACCCCAAACAACCCTATTAAAAAATGGGGTACAGAGTTAAACAAGGAATTCTCACCTGAAGAAATTCGGATGGTGGAGAAGCATCTTAAAAAATGCTCAACTTCATTAATCATTAGGGAAATGCAAATCAAAACAACCCTAAGATTTCATCTTACACCAGTCAGAATGGCTGCTATACCACTCCTGGGCATATACCCAGAGGATTCCCCACCATGTAATAAGGATACATGCTCTACTATGTTCATAGCAGCCCTATTTATAATTGCCAGATGCTGGAAAGAACCCAGGTATCCCTCAACAGAAGAGTGGATGCAAAAAATGTGGTATATCTACACAATGGAGTACTATTCAGCCATTAGAAACCATGAATTCATGAAATTCAAAAGGTGAATCATGGTATGCACTCACTAATAAGTGGTTATTAACCTAGAAAACTGGAATACCCAAAACATAATCCACACATCAAATGAGGTACAAGAAGAAAGGAGGAGTGGCCCCTGGTTCTGAAAAGACTCAGTGAAACAGTATTTGGCAAAACCAGAACGGGGAAGTGGGAAGGGGTGGGTGGGAGGACAGGGGAAGAGAAGGGGGCTTACGGGACTTTCAGGGAGTGGGGGGGCTAGAAAAGGGAAATCATTTGAAATGTAAATAAATTATATCGAATAAAAAAATTAAAAAAAAGAACACTAAATAGCTTTTCAGTAAAAGTCTATGAGTAAGTAATTTAATGTACACTTTTGTATTTTTTTAAGATTCTAAATAGAAGAACTTGACTTCTGTTCTCAGGAATTATACTATGAAATACTACAAAATAATAATGAGTAACTTAACATAAAAAGTAAAGTATATGATATCTGTTTCAAAATGACTTATTTATATTCACACCTTTAAGTAATTGAATTAGTGGATTATAGTTTTATATTTTAATGTATCATTTTTTCACTTTTATAATAGCAGTTTAATTCTTGAGCTTAGGGATCCTAATTATTGGTTTTGAATTTCTGATGTGAGAAATTGTCCGCAGATTCCTGTGGTAGAGAATTGGCCTAATGTGAATGAATCCTTGGGTATGATATCCAGTTATATAACTCATACAGTCTGGAGCTATAGTTTATCACCATCACCCTCCTATCTCTATAAGCCACTTAATATTTTCACATTTAATTTTCCCATTACTCAACGAAATTATATATTAGTGACTTCCTGACAGGTTATTTCAAAGACAAAATAAAGAATCTCTGCAAAGTTTTAGTTTAGTCTATAGATTAAACTTTTATTAAAAAAATCAAATTATGATATATATATATCATATATGTGATATATATATATCACATATATGCCCATAGAATGCAGACACATATAGGCACACCCTGTTTTTAACTGATTTTTTCTTTTATTTAAGTGATAAAATTTAGTTCTTTTGTATTTTTTAAAATGAATTAGTGGATTATAGTTTTATATTTTAATGTATCATTTTTCACTTTTATAATAGCAGTTTAATTCTTGAGCTTAGGGATCCTAATTATTGGTTTTGAATTTCTGATGTGAGAAGTTGTCCGCAGATTCCTGTGGCAGAGAATTGGCCTAATGTGAATGAATCCTTGGGTATGATATCCAGTTTACTGATTCACATGTATAAAAAAATTGCAAACAAGGCTATCAGGTGACAGTAGTCACCATCCATATCCTTCCATTTTCTGGTTTTGAGACAGGAATTGGTAAAAAGAAATCTCACCATTAGAAAAAGCAACAACAACAAAATATTATACATAAGCTAGAAGAAAGCCTTTGTCATTCTATACATTTAAACAGAATGAAAAAGGCCAATGAGCATCCTGTCATGAAGAATTTTGTTAACTGGAAAGATACAGAAGCGCATCATTTAATCTTAAAATTATGATTTAAAGATTCAGTAATCAATTTACTGATTTATGATAAATTTATCATACAAAAATGTATGAATTTTTATGAAAATTCTCCTCATACCATTATTTTAAAATATTTTAATTTATCTTCATGTATTATACCCTCATCTTTTCAATGAGTTTTTATTTCATTAAAATGACCATGGGTAAGTTATAGATTAAAATAATCAATAGATAAAAGATTGATATATTATTTTGATCAATCTTGATTTACAGAAATTTATCATACACTAATAATGCTCAATACTATATTGCACTATATAATACTATAATATTATATATTACTATACATACATATTATATATTACTATACATCTATACATACATTCATATGTATACATAGTATACATAAAACTATATTGCACTGTTTTGCAAGAAATTAAGAATGACACACTCTGTAAACATACAAAATATGTTTCTATAATCAGATCTTTTAATAAATCTCAAATTATATACAATGTGACATTTATATGTTTGAAATATCATGTTTAAGATGTATATTTAATCATTCCCCCAACTCTTGCATAAGGGTCCCTGACCTCCATCCAGTGTTTGCCTGTGGGTATCTCCATTTGTTGTGACTAGTCCTTCAGAGACATGATGTACCAGGGTGGGGGGTGGAAACACCCAGGGAGACCCCAGCCACTTAGAGGAGAAGATAGGGAGATGTGGAAAGGGTAGGAGTAGGGGAGGACTTGGAAAGAGGACAGTGTTTGGGATGTAAATAAATAATTAAATTTTTACAAATATTACATTCAAATAGTGTTTCAAATTCTATGTACTATGTACTCTTTATATATATATGATACATGTATATCATATACTCTATGTAGTATGAATATATATATACTCATTTATATATGCTATAATAATTTTGCATACTGTACTTATACATTTTAATTTCTGCTCTAAAACTTTAACCCGGAATTTTTTTAATTTATTGATATATTTATTTACATTTCAAATGATTTCCCCTTTTCTGAATTTATTTATTTCTGTATCTGCAAATGCATCCTAATGATTTTGCAAAGTTGAAAAAGATACAAAATAAGATTGGCAATTATTGAGCACTGAGAATTGACTATTATTTCATCAATTTTCATTAGATATAATCTTATTTTTTACCACAATTTAAATCCAAAAAATCAATAAGGCTTTCCTAGTACTGCTCTAAAATGATGATTACAGTCCTGTGCAAAACAATAAACTCTAATAAATAGTCTTACCTATTAATAATAAAAAATAAGAATAATAAAATAAACTAGTTATGAAATTACATCAAGCATAGATTGGTAAAAAATAGCTTCCACAAAGTCTACATTATATAAATATAGTATATATAATACATTTGAATATTTTTTCTTCTACAACTTCAAACCTCTTGAAAACTAATCTTACATTGTAATGAAAAGTTTCTATGATTATTTATGAAGAATTTATCCTCGGTGAATGAAAATATCCTATCTAGTTAGCATTCTACTGATGTGATAAGACACGATGACCAAGGAAACTTATTGTAAAAATGCATTAGTTTGGAGCTCAAGTAAGAACAATAAAGTCTATATCATCTTACTTTTATAAAGCAAGGCAGCATGCAGGAAGACATGGTACAAAAGCCATAGCTGAGAACTTACATCTTCAGACACAATCAGAGGCCTAGGGATCTACCTGTAAATGTGTGGACTTTGGGATACAAATCCCTCTGCCATTAACATCTTCAATAAGTCAAAACCTCCTAATTTTTCCAAAATATTTTACTAACTCAAGACAAATTATTCAGACATATGAGCCTATGTAAAGGGAATTCTCATTCAAATCATCATGTATGTTATACTAAATTCTGCTTTCTTTAAGAATGTAAGAAATAATCAATTGAAAGATGTGTTTTAATGCAACAATCTATTTTGGTAGTAAGAACATACTACAGTTATCACTAATAAGTACATGGAACATTTCTTTATAAAACGAAGTCCAGACATCTCAAATTTTCCCACTCAGCTTGGTTTTTGCCTGTTAAATTTTTATGATACTCTTGCCACACAGCATATGAAGCAGGTATATTTAGAGAAATTATCTCCTGATAATGTATCTTTATATATGTATTTCAACAATTTCTAATATATACATAATTTCAGAATATTATAAATTATTAACAATAAAAGCAAATTTAAGTGGTAATGAGATGCATACTATCATTTATATCTACTTAAATAATTAAACATTTGAAGACTATTTGATCCTGTGGGCAGTGTTTTAATTAGGACTTTTGTTGCTATGATGAAAAAACATGCCCTAAGAAACTTGGGGAGTAAAAAGGGTTATTTGAATTACATTTGCTGGATCTTTGTCTACTGAGAGAAACAAAGGCTGAAATTCTAATCTTGCAGGATCTTGGGAGCAGGAATGACACAGAGTGACACGCAGAGCATAGTGTGGATTCTCAGCCTGCATTCATACATATTCAGAATTTCCAGCATAGTATAGAATCTGGGCCTTCTATAATGACAAATTAAGAAAATGCTCAACAATCTTACCAACAACAGGCTATAATGGATTAAAATACTTAATTGAGGTTTCCTTCTCTCAAATCACTCCATATTTCAAGTTGATATAAGGCAAGCCAATACAAATAACTTAGCAAGCAAATGACTGTTAACCTATACTCTTTCCATTCATGTTCATCCCTAAGAACACACATTAATATCAAGATCTCAATATAAAATACTATAACATTTTAAAGTCCTAGAGCCTTAAAAAAATCTTTTCATGCTAAAAGTCTTGGATAGAACAGGAAGTCAAGGCCTATACCTAAACATAGTTAAAGCAATATACAGCAAACTGGTAGCCATCATTAAACTAAATGGAGAGAAACTTGAAGCAATCCCACTAAAATTAGGGAATAGGCAAGGCTGCCCTCTCTCCATATCTTTACAACATTGAACTTGAAGTTCTAGCTTGAGCAATTAGACAACATAAGGAGGTCAAAGGGATAGAAATTGGAAAGGAAGACATCAAACTATCACTATTCGCAGGTAATATGATAGTATAATTAAATGACCCAAAAAACTCCACCAGAGAACCCCTACAGTTAATAAACAAGTTCAGCAAAGTGGCTGGTTACAAAATCAACTTAAACAAATCAGTAACCTTCATATACTCAAAGGATAATCAGGCTGAGGAGGAAATTAGAGATATGACACCCTTCACAATAGCCACAAACAATATAAAGTATCTTGGGGTGACTCTAACCAAACAAGTGAAAGATCTGTATGACAAGAACTTCATGTCTCTGAAGAAAGAAATTGAAGAAGACCTCAGAAAACGGAAAAAATCTTCCATGCTTGTGGATTGGCAGGATTAATATAGTAAAAATGGCCATCTTTCCAAAAGCAATATTGATTCAATGATAGCCCCATCAAAATTCCAATTCAGTTCTTTATAGAGTTAGAAAGAGCAATTTACACATTCATCTGGAATAACAAAAAACCAGGATACTAAAACTATTCTCAAAAGTAAAAGAACTTCTGGGGGAATCAGTATTCCAGACCTCAAGCAGTACTACAGAGCAATAGCATTAAAAACTGCATGGTATTGGTACAGTGACAGGCAGGTAGATCAATGGGATGGAATTGAAGACCAAGAAATGAACCCACACACCTAAGGTCACTTGATCTTTGACAAAGGAGCTAAAACCATCCAGTGGAAAAAAGATAACCTTTTCAACAAATGGTGCTGGTTCAAATGGAAGTCAGCATGCAGAGAATGCAAATCGATCCATTCTTATCTCCTTGTACTAAGCTCAACTCCAAGTGGATCAAGGACCTCCACATAAAACCAAACACACTGAAACGAATAGAAAAGAAACTGGCAAGAATCCTTGAGGACATGGGCACAGGGGGAAAGTTCCTGAACAAAACACCAATAGCTTATGCTCTAAGATCAAGAATTGACAAATGAGACCTCATAAAATTACAAAGTTTCTGTAAAGCAAAGGACACTGTCAATGGGACAAAATGGCAACCAACAAATTGGGAAAAGATCTTGATCAACCCTTCAACTGACAGAGGGCTAATATCCAATATATACAAAGAACTCAATAAGTTAGACTCTAGAGAACCAAATAACCTTACTAAAAATGGGGTACAGAGCTAATCAAGAATTTTCACCTGAAGAATTTCAAATGACTGAGAAGCACCTTAAGAAATGTTCCACATCATTAGTCATTAGGGAAATGCAAATCAAAACCACCCTGACATTTCACCTCATACCAGTCATAGGGGCTAACATTAGAAACTCAGGAGACAGCAGGTGTTGGCAATGATGTAGAGAAAGAAGAACACTTCTCTCCTGCTGGTGGAATTGCAAGTTGATATAACCACTCTGGAAATCAGTCTGTTGGTTCCTCAGAAAACTGGGCATGACACTTCTGGAGGACCCTGTTATACCACGCCTGGGCATATACCCACAGGATGCCCCTGCATGGAATAAGGACACATTCTCTACCATGTTCATAGCAGCCTTGTTTATAATAGCCAGAACCTGGAAAGAACCCAGATGTCCCTCAATGGAGGAATGGATACAGAAAATGTGGTATATTTACACAGTGGAATACTACTCAGGAATTAAAAACAACAAATTCATGAAATTCTTAGGCAAATGGTTGGAACCGGAAAATATCATCCTAAGTGAGGTAACCCAATCACAAAAGAATACACATGGAATGCAGTCATTGATAAGTCGATATTAGCCCAGAAGCTCTGAATACCCAAGACACAATTCACATATCAAATGATTCCCAAGAAGAAGGAAGGAGAGGGTCCTAGTCCTGGAAAGGCTTGATGCAGCAATGCAGGGGATTACCAGGACAGATAATTGGCAGGGGGTTGATTGGGGAAAGGGAGGAGTAATGAGTGCTTACAGGACTTATGCTGAGGGGGGAACTGGGAAATGGGAAATCATTTGGAATGTAAACAAAGAATATAGAAAAAAAAAGAGCCAAAAATTTAAACCTCTTGTAAACTTACATGTAAGAGCGAAGACATGGGCTGTGGAAGAATATGACCTGTTTGACTGTTCCTGATGGATTTCTTGTTATGATTTATAATAAAATCCAGGACCACCATCCCAAGAGTGATAGTATCCAAATGTGCTGGAACCACAAATATCAATCACTAAGAAAATTCCCTACATGTTTGTATACTGCTAGATCTTGTGGGGGAAGAAATCACAGTTGGAATTCCATCCACTCCAATGACTCCAATTTTAACAAGATAACATAAATCTAAACTATACCAACAGAGAATTTTTAAAGTTTTCTGAATTTGACAATTTTTTGATTTTGTAATAATACAGAGGATGCAGCTTCATAAAAATACCTAACATAAGGAGGACCTGAAGGGGATGGCAACCCCATAGAAAGACCAACAGTGTCAACTAGCCAGGATCTCTGAAATCTCCCAGAGGCTAAGCTACCAACCAATGAACATACATGGACTGGTCCAAGTCGCTGCCCCCCAGCACGTATGTAGCAGAGGACAGTCTTCTCTGGCCTCAGTGGGAAAGGATGAGTCCAATACTATAGAAACTTGATGCCCAAGGGAAGTGAGATGCTGTGGTGGTCGTTGTGGGGGGTGGTCCCTCTCTCAGAAGAAGAGGAAAACAGGGTGATAAACTCTGGGAGCCTGGACGAGTAAGGGGGACAATATTTGGAGTGTAAATAAATAAAATAATTAAAAATATATATTAAAAATCTAATCTGTACTGGCTAGTTTTGTGTGTCAACTTGACACAGGCTGGAGTTATCACAGAGAAAGGAGCTTCAGTTGGGGAAGTGCCTCCATGAGATCCAGCTGTGGGGCATTTTCTCAATTAGTGATCAATTGGTGAGGGCCCCTTGTGGGTGGTTCCACCTTTGGGCTGGTGCTCTTGGGTTTTATAAGAGAGCAGGCTGAACAAGCCAGGGGAAGCAAGCCAATAAGAAACATCCCTCCATGGCCTCTGCATCAGCTCCTGCTTCCTGACCTGCTTGAGTTCCAGTCCTGACTTCCTTTAGTGATAAACTGCAAGGTGGAAGTATAAGCTCAATAAACCCTTTCCTCCCCAACTTGCTTCTTGGTCATGATGTTTGTGCAGGAATAGAAACCCTGACTAAGACATTATCCTTTTAAAAATTGTTTGAAATTATTTCTAAATCCATGCAAAAGACAGAAGTACTTTTTTCCTCTATGAGGATCTTCAAGTCAGCAATACATGTAATCAAACATGTTAATCTAATAATATTCAAGAATACATTTACTTGATTTATGATATGTTCAGAAAATGATACTAAAAACTGACTTTCTTTTCTATAATTATGTGTCTGTAAAAGCAGAAGATTTTTATATGTACAATAAAAGCAGTAAAACTCATAACACGATCAATTGATTCTACCCAGGGGTACTTTAGGTAACCTCCACTGACGTTGTCTATAATGATTAGTAAAGTGTGCATGTTGTGTGTTCAGACACAAGGCTGCGGTGAATGTACCTAATATACAAATGTGAGAGCAGTTACAAGGATTACATGTTTGAAATTAAATTTATTCTGGTTACTGTATATTTTGAAGTATATTATTATTTCTAAGTTTGTCATGAACTCTGTTCAGTTAAAAGATGACATACAACTTTGTTATGTACAATTTTAGAAAGTATGTCCTGTTGAATCTCACTAGATAATATGTCCTCCACAACCACTGATTTGCTCATGACTAATTAATTACTATATGACAGTTGACAAACTTAAAGTATCATTTTTCCAACTATTTCAACCAATTAGGCAACAAGTAAAGTCTAAACATGTATGTAGATATTATACTATCTGTTTTTAGATAAAAGCAATAAACTCCTCTGTATTTATTTCATAACAGCTTACACTTGGCCTAACTTATTGTTATATTCTTCATCTACTGAAGCCAAACAGATTATTTGCCATTAAATATATACCATTAGTGTATTTCCAATTAACTCATTCATTAGAGCTGGATTCACACTAGTCATACCCTCATTAGTATATGTCAACTTTGTTCTAGACAAGTGGTTCTTAACCTGTGGGTCAAGATCCCCTTGATAAATTCTATCCCAACAATATTTATATTATGATTTATAACAGTAGCACAATTACAATTATTTGGTAGCAACAAAAAATATATAGTAGGGGGTCTCCATGAGGAACTATATTAAAAGGAAACAGCATGGTTAAAAAACACTGTTCTGGGAAATAATGCTGCACTTATCACCATCATGTTTTTCTCTCTTTCAAACCAAATAATTTAGACCTATATACAGCTGCATAGAAGTCTTTCAACAGAGGACTCCCAAATGGCCTAGAAACACTTGAAGTATTCAACATCCTTAGCCATCAGAGAAATGCAAGTTAAAACAACACAGAGATTTTACGTTACATCAACCAGAATGGCTAAGTACAAAAATTCAAGCACTGACACATTCTGCAAGGATGTGGAAACAGGAAACACCCCTCCATTGCTAGTGGTACAACCATTCTAAATATGAATCTGGTAGTTTCTCAAGAAGTTGGATACAGTTCTACCTGAAGACCCAATTATACTGCTCCTGACTACTTACCCAAATATGTTCCACCATACCTCAAGGACATGTGCACTACTGTGTTCACAACAGCTCTATTTATTTACTTACTTATATTTTATTGTCTGTGTCTTTATATTTTTTATTTATCAATCATTTTATTTATTTACATTTCAAATGTTATCCCCTTCTCAGTCTCCCCTCCATGAACCCCCAACCCCATCTCCCTCCTCTTAGCATCTAAGAGGGTGCTCCCTCACACACTCACCAATTCCCACCTGACCTCTCAAGCATTTTCCTTCTGGGGCATCAAGCCCCCACAGGACCAAGTGCCTCTCCTCCCACTAATGCCAGATGAGGCATTCCTCTGCTACATATGTAGCAGGAACTGTGGACTGGCCCATGTATACTCTTTGATTAGTGTTTTAGTGCACGGGAACCCTGAGAGATCTGGTTAATTGATACTGTTCTTCCTATGGGGTTGCAATCCCCTTCAGCCTTTCTCCTAACTCTTTAGTAAATTTTCTTTTATAAATGTGGGTGCCCTTGCACTTGTAACATAGATGTTCAGAATTGAGAGTTCTTCTTGGTAGATTTTTCCTTTGATGAGTATGAATTGTCCTTTCCTATCTTTTTTTGATGACTGTTGGTGGAAAGTTGTTTATATCCAATATTAGAATGTCTACTCCAGCTTGTTTCTTGGGACCATTTACTTGGAAAATGGTTTTCCAGCCCGTTACTCTGAGGTAGTGTTTGTCTTTGACACTAAGGTGCATTTCCTGTATGCAGTAAAATGCTGAATCCTGTTTACATATCCAGTCTGTAAGTATATGTCTTCTTATTGGGGAACTGAGTCTATTGATGGTAAGAGATATTACAGAATGGTGATTGTTGTTTCTTGTTATGTTTGGTGTTATTTTTATGTTTGTGTGGGTATCTTCTTTTGGGTTTGTTGAAAGATGAATTTCTTGCTCTTTCTAGGGTGTAATTTCTTTCCTTGTGTTGGCGTTTTCCATCTATTGTCATTCATTTATTGGGCTGAATATATGGAAATACATTGGATAAATTTTGTTTTAGGGTCCCCGGGCTCAGTCTATTGGTTGTCTGTGAGTATATGCATTTGTCTTAGATGCCAAAAATGTCAAATGATATAGACTTCTGTCAACAAAAGAATGGATACAGAACAAATGGTACATTTACCTATAGAATGCTACTTAGCTATTGAAAACAAGAATATCATGAATTTTGCAGGCTATGACATATCATCCTGAGAGAGGTAACCTAGATCCAAAAGGATATATTTGGTATGTACTCACTGATAAGAGGATATTAGCCATAAAGTACCTCACAGACCCAAAATAGTTAAGCAAGAAGGAAAGCCCAAAAGAGGATGCTTGAATAACATTTGGAAGCAGGAACAAAATAATCATAGTAGGCAGAGGAAGGGAAGGAACTGGGTGGAAAGGAAAAGGGAGAGGAGAAGTAGGATTACAAGCAGGCAGAACCAGGAGAGAGAACCAGAGGGCCAGGAGAATGAGTCAAAATCTGCAGCCATTAAGTGCTGACAGGATCTCTAGGATATCTCAGAGACCTGGGATGAGGAAGCTCCCAGGAGTCAATGAGGATGACCTAGCCAAGATGCTTAACAGTATTGACATGAAAGCTGAAGGGGCTATCTCTTGTAGCAAGGCAGGACAGACAGTGGACCCACAAAGTTTTAATTTCAAAATTTGTCCTATCTGAAAGAAAGGCAGGTACAAAGATGGAGCAAAAACTGAAGGTATGACCAACCAATAACTGTCCCAACTTGAAACCCATTTCATGGGCAAAAACCAATCCCTGACACAATTAAGATACTCTGTTATTCTTGCAGGCAGGAGCCTAGCATAGCTCCTTTGGGTTATTCTACTCAGGAACTTAATGAAATGGACACAGACATCCACAACCAAACTTTGGACAGAGGTGTAGGGGACTCTTGTGGAAGAGTAGGGGGAAGCATTGAAGTTCATGGAAAGGATTGGTACCCCACAGGAAAACCAACAGAATCAACTAACCTGGAACCTTTGGAGCTCTCAGAGCCTGAGCCACCAACCAAAGATTATCAGTGGGTTGAAACAAGTCCCCCAGCACATATGTAGCAGATGAGCAGCTTAGTCTTCATGTGGTTCCCTCAATGATTGGAGCAGACATTCTCCCTAAAGCTGTAGCCTGGCTGTGTTGTCAATAGTATTTGGGATATAAATAAATAAATAAATAAATAAATAAATAAATGTAAATATAAATAAATTTAAATCACAATATCAATACCAAATTGATCATGTTATCTAAATATCAGTGCAATGTTATACAAGTATTGACACTATGACATAGCACTAACGTTAGATGAATCTGTTTTCATAAAACTTATGTCTGGATAGTCTTCTGACTGCTTTTTCTCAAGAAAACTGGATAATAACAGATATATTTTTCTTTACAATTTTATCTTTCTTAGTTATCTTTTCAAAATTTGCATGATTAAAAATAGTTTTATTCTCCTTAGTCTTATTTGATTTTATACATGAATTTTTATATATTTATAGGATTTGAATTTAGATATGCTGTAGTTTTTAAATTTTTCTTTCAATTAGGCATAAAGCAAAATTCCTGTTTTCTTCATAACATTTAATATGGAATTAAAACTTTAAAATAATTTTATGTTTAATCTCCAAAGGGTGTGCTCAATTATTATCTTCTTGGAGTGTGATAATGTAAAATCCTCCTGACCCACAGGACAGTCATATTAGTGAGGGAGAAAGAAAGGACATAAGACTTGGATTGAAGAGGTGACATCTTATATTTGACACAAAGTATTTAAGAACCTGTATATTATATAAAGCATATGCCAAATAGTCTTCTTTTGATCTATAAATTTTTTCTAAGTTATTTTTAGTATGAACCTTTTATCAGATCTTAAAGTAATAAAAAATGACCTTCCATAAACTTGTATGAAACATTAAAGGATAAATATGCTTCTTAGCTATTACAATAAGTACAAAATACAAATTTACATTTTATAGGTGGGCGTGAATTAATAAATGACATATAGCACTCAATTCTTTTATTATTTTATACACCTCACCATTTGCAAATCAATTCTAACCTTACTGCTGAAATTCTAATGTCTTGGAAAGTTTTAAATTGGTCAGTTATATTAGGTCATTGACATTTTTCTAGGCAATAATACTTGTCACTTGTAATGTGTTATATAGAAAGTGACAAGATAAATGTATACTTTTCACTATTTCAGTGAACACAATCCTAGTTGGAAAGAAAAGAATCTTAAAATAATGCCTAGCAACTATGTAATGGAAAGAAAACTGTAAAATGTGTGTGGAAAGTTACCGTTGTGAAGACTGTAAAATTTAATGATGGAAATTTTAAAGCTTAATTATTCTACTGAATATATTCAAATAAATATACATCAGTATAATATGTATAGATAATGATAATAGAGAAATGATATAAATAGTTCAATATTTTTTAGTTTGGCAAATCAAAACATTGAAAGACAAAGGAGTGGCAGATGACAATTGTATACAATTGCCTTAAGTCATAATATGCTAAAAACTTAAAAACATATACAATATTATAAATAAATTATGACAAATAAATGTTGTTAATACTATTCATATGTAACATGAAACATTTAACTGCCTCAGTTCTTTTAAAAGATTTAAGAACTATTCCAGTGAAAGAGTAAGCACTGTGTGTTGGAGAATAGGGCAAAAGTAACCTAATACACAAATCGTAATTCTGTCAATTTTGGTTCACAAAGCTATGAGTGAAGATGGTTTCATGTAAAGATTAAGATGACACTTAAAGTGATAAATCTAATGGCTGATTGCACATAGGCATTGAATAAAGTTTATTTATAAGTAATAATCTTCATTCAGTAAGGACAAAAATATGGGTATGAGAGATAGATTGTTATTAAATGTTAATGTCCATAAATAATATATAATTGCAGCTTAGATCCATTAAATTTTATTATCATTGTTAGACTTCAAATGTATAATTTTATAATGTCAAAATATGTTCATATATATATATGTTAGTTGTCAAAATATTTTGACAGGTTAAATTATACATCACTAGAGTCAATAAAGATATAATGCTTAATCATGGTAAAATTATTTGGATTCATGAATTCAATGTATTAATGACAATCTTTTTAACATTTTTACTACTAAAAGCAAGAGAAATTTGAGCATGGCATGGTTATTACAGAGATTAGATGAGTTTACTTTGTAATTCCCAAATGCAATATATATATATAGAGAGAGAATATGTTGAGTTAATACCAAAATATAGAGCTAGGAATTTATCTAATCTCACAGGAGTTGTGTTTACCTACATTTTTATTATATATATATTTTAAATTTACATTTCAAATGATTTCCTCTTTCCTGGCTCCCCACTCCCTGAAAGTCCCATAAGCCCTCTTCTCTCCCCCTGTTCCCTCATCCACCCCTTCCAACTTCCCTGTTCTCGTTTTGCCCTATACTGCTGCACTGAGTCTTTCCAAAACCAGCGGCCACTCCTCCGTTCTTCTTGGACATCATTTGGACAATCAATTTGATGGATTATGTCTTGGGTATTCCAAGTTTCTAGGCTAATAACTGCTTATCAGTGAGTGCATACCATGATTGATCTTTTGAGACTGGGTTACCTCACTTAGTATGATGTTCTCCAGCATATATGCATGTAGTATTGTATATATCTATGTATAGTGTGTTATATGTAGTAGTATACATATATGTAGTATACATATATAACACACTATGTAGTAGTGTGTTATATATGTATATATTGTATATATTACATAATATTATATGTATACATATACATATATGTACATAACAAAATAATGAAAAAAGGACATGAATTTGAAAGAAAGCATGAAGTGGTGTATGTGAGGGTTTGAAGGAAACAAGGGAAGATAAATATGATATAATCAGGTGAAGATCACCGAAAATTAAATATAGGTAAACAGATACTACACTTGATCTTAGCCTATTTATAATAGCCAGAAGCTGGAAAGAACCCAGATGTCCCTCAACGGAGGAATGGATACAAAAATGTGGTATATATACACAATGGAGTACTAGTCAGCTATTAGAAACAATGAATTCATGAAATTCTTAGACAAATCGATGGAGCTGGAGAACATCATACTAAGTGAGGTAACCCAGTCTCAAAAGATCAATCATGGTATGCACTCACTGATAAGCAGATATTAGCCTAGAAACTTGGAATACCCAAGACATAATCCATCAAATTGATTGTCCAAATGATGTCCAAGAAGAACGGAGGAGTGACCACTGGTTTTGGAAAGACTCAGTGCAGCAGTATAGGGCAAAACGAGAACAGGGAAGTTGGAAGGGGTGGATGAGGGAACAGGGGGAGGGAAGTGGTCTTTGGACTTTTTCCCTTTCCATTTTTTTGTTCACAGGTCTATTTTATCCTGTACAACTGATTTTTGGGGCAGTCATGTTAGTGATACTCTATAAGGATATAACTTCTGAAATTTCTAGAAGACACAGTCTCACAAGAAAATTCATGGCTCTTGAATTCTTCCAAGATTACAACCCACTCCCTCTTCTGCAATGCTCCTTAAAGCGTACGTTTCACCTCTTCATGTTGATTAGTTGCTGCTTTCTATAATAGTATTTGTCTCTTTCAGTTACAATTTTCTACTATGAAGGGGATGAGGATGTTTTAATCTGCGGGCATAATTAACAATATTTATAATATAGTTAATTATTATGGAGATTTTCAAAGGTGTGGCTGTACATTCTTTTTGTGAATTCCATGATGTCATTAACTCTAGATAGCTGATTAGGTTTCCTACGCAAGCTGAAATTTCCTTGTGGTTGTTTGGGTCTTAACAGTAGTTCAATTAGAGAACTCTTGTTTGCATTCAAGATGTGACTTCTTCTACTGGACTCTTAGGATTATTCTATCATGCTGATTATTTTTATGGGTTATAGGTACCATAGCTGGGTGGGAGAATTGGTTGTGTTCCTTCTTGCTAAATCATTCTGGAATCATGAACTCTAGTACTCAGGAAAGAGGCAATCAGGTCAGTTTCTGGTTAGAGGGCCCTGTACACTATGTCTGGAGTGAATGCTGTCTTATGCAATAGGGTATAGCATTTCATCTCTTGGTGGAAGAGGACAGTTACTAACAATTTTAATAGTCTGTAATAATCTGAGCATTTTTTAGACAAAACATGGCTTCTCATGCCTTATGTTGGGTATTTTGTAAGATAGGGTTTGTTTATTAGAGAGAACATTGTAAGCCCAGAAGGGAAATTTTAAACTATGTATATATTAATATAGAATCTTCTATGTATCATAGGTTCTTTTCAGTTAGATTCTCTACGATTTTATACAGTTCTAACTGGCTTTTGACCCTCCTGCCTTCTTGCCCTGTATTTCTCTTCCTCCATGTTCCTTCATTTCAACACAGCCTTTCCTCATTCTCCATCAGATCACTTTATACGGCTACTCATGTTTCGATTTCTCTACCAGTCACCACTCTCATAGGCATATCATTTTAATTTCCTGGTATCTGCAGTTACTAAAAAATATATACTCTCATCTGATGAGTTGGAGCTTGGAGCTTCTGCTGAGAGAGAACAGGTAACATTTGATTTTCTACCTCTGTGTTACTTAACTCAATAAATGTTTTCCAGTTTCTTCATTTCCCCTAAAAGTTTATGACTTCATGTTTCTGTACTGTTGAATAACATTCCATGTTGTATATGAACTGTTTTTTTATTTTTTAATGGAATTTTCATTACCAATTCATCAGTTTAAGGACATTTGATTATATCCATTTCTTAGCTCTTGTGAATAGGACACAGCTCCGCAAATTTTCTGAAGAGTAGAAGAATCCTTTAGTTATATGCCAGGCAGTGGCACAGCTCAAGCATATGGTAGATATATTTTCACATTTTGAGGATTCTACACAATCATATGCCAGAGAATGGTACAGTGGTGAATGAGTTCTCAGTTTAGTACGTGATTAAAAATAAGGTACAAATGAGTTAGAGAAGGAAGGAATCTGACCTCCACTGCTGATAGAGAGAGATAGGAAAGGAAGAGGGACAGAACAGAGAAGGACAATGACAGAGGAAGAGTATAGGGACAGTTACAGGGAAATAATGCTTCAGTCTGATCACCCTGCATCCTTATTGAGATTTAAAAGTCTTCCAGAAAGGCAGATTATAGACATCCATGTGGAAAGTAATTAGTCATAGTCAACATTCAAGTATAGTTTAAAAGAAGATTTCTTTAAAAAAATCTTTCTCTGAGTTTTGCAAAAATAATACTTGACAGAATATGATATGATTATTATGAACATTTTTTATGTATTTTATGTTGCCTAAGAAAATTGTGTCCAAAACTGCTATTCTGTTAGACATTATGTTTTACAGGAAAATAGAATTGTCTACATTGGGTGCTGCTGAAATGTGCTCTTTAAGTATACAAAGTCAGAGTCAAATTGAAAAGATAGAAGGAAGAACAGATTCAGCCATCAATCTGTACCTCAGCTTTGGAGATTAACAAATGCTTGCCACTAGAGGAATATACCAGATTTTAATTTATTTTGGCTGCTTGTGACATTTTTGTTGAAATAACTACAGTTCTATTCAATTTATATTTATCATTTCAGTAAAAATGTTTAATATATTTTTAAAAGTTTTATGTGTGTAATTGAAAAGTTGATTATTGTTCTACTCATTAGAATTACTTCAGTCATGATTGACTCTATAATATAGCATGGGAGGTTGTAAGAAAGTGTAATATAGCTGAAGCCTAGATACAGACTTCAAAATATCTTTTCTGAATATGTTAGAGATCTTAAAGAAGAAATGAAGACATTCATTAAATAAATATATGTAAACATATGCAAACAGTGGAAGGAAAAATAAAACTGCTCAAGAATTGAAAGTGGAAACACAACCAATAATAAAATCTCAAAGTGAGGAAAATCTGGAAATAAAAATTTATAAACTTATACAGAAATCTCACAGGCAACACTCCCCAACAGAGCAAACGAAATGGAAATAGTCTCAGGCACTGGAGACATGATATATCTCCATCAAATAAAATGTTAGATCTAAAAAACAAAAAATCCAAAACTGAAACACCCAGGAAATCTGGAACACTGTGAAAAGACCAATTGCAAGAATAATAGTACTAGAACAAAGAAAACAATCCTAGGACATTAGTTTTTCAAAAAAAAATTAAAGAAGGAAAGTTCCCTAACCTAAAGAAAGAAGTGTCTATTAAGTTAAAATGAGCATATAGAATATCAACTAGACTAGGCCATAAAACAAGCCCTCTCAAGATATAATAAAGAAAGCATTAAATTTACAGAAAAAGAAAGTACATTGAAAGTTAATAGGGAAAAAGAGCAAATAACATATAAAGTCTAATCTATTATAATAACATGACTTTTTAGTGTATACGATAAATGTCAGAAAGGCCTGTCGGAAGGATTCTAACAGATTCCAAAAGACCTCAAGTGCTAGTACACCATTATATTTGGGAAATGTTTTAATGAGAGTACAGAAAAAAGACAATCTGTTATAAAACAAATGAAAGGAATGTCTATCTGAAAATTGAACAATATAAAAGGTGGTAGATAGAAAATATCAACCTGCATTGGTTAACTAAATCTAGAAAATAACATACAGAATAAATAATCCCAGATCGGCCACAGCAACCAAATAATATGAATCAACAAATTCTCAGCATCAATAGTTATAATTCCCCAATAAAAGGACAGAGCACAATGCAGTCAATATGCATTCAAGAAATACACCAATGCATCTAGGAGAAATATTATTTTGGGGTAAAATAATGGAAATAAGTAGTCTAAGCAAATATGCCTAAGAAAAAAAGGCATAGTAGCCCTTTAAATATCTAACAAAATAAGCTTCAAACCTAAGTGGATAAGAAGAGATAGGGAAAGACTTCATATACCCACCAAGAAGATATTGCCATTCTTAGCATCAAAAATACATTAAAAATCTCATAAAATTAGACATTTATAGATCAAATAACCCAATTAATAACAGGGTACATAAAGAGATAACTCTCAGAGAGAAAACTGAAATAGCCAAAGAACACGTAATTAAATAAATAAATAAATAGTTTTAGTCATCAGGGAAATTTAAATCAAAACTTTGAGATTTTATCTTGCACCCATCAGAATGGCCAAAAAAAAAAAAAATAGGAATGAATATTCAGGCTGGTGAGGATGAGAATAGGGAGTAGAACACTTATTCATTGCTGCGCAAACTCATGCAGCCTCGACAGAAGTCATGGTTTTGGGTCCTCAGAGAGACCCAGCTGTAGCACTCTTCATCATATACTCAAGGGATGTTTCATCCTGCTACTGAAAGAACTTGCTTGAATATGTTCATTGCTGCTTTATTCATAGTAGGCAGAAATTGAAAGCAATGAAGATGCTCATAGAAGGAGTTATACAATTGGATATTAAACAATCTTTAAAAAATGAAATCATTAAATTTGTAGGTAAATACATAGATCAAAAACAAAAACAAAATCTGATTGTGGTCATCTGTGACCCAGAAAATATAGTATGTATTCACTTATATGTAGATTTTAGCTATTAAATAAATTATTAAAAAAGACAATTCATAGAATAAAAACTACACCCCTAGGTATGAAATAAAGGACTAGAGGGAAGGAACCAATATTCTTAGGAAGGGGAAAAAGAATGGATATTTATAATGATGGAGTGAAATAATGAATAAAGACAGGAACAAGTGAAGAAACATGGGAAGTAAACACTAAATGAAGTTCAATTTTATTTGGAAGCCTAATAAAGTTAAATCTTCCTAAAGTATATGCATATATAAAGAAGGTCTATATGAAATCATCAACCATTGGATAAAACAGAGTCACTGAATGAAGCTTCCAGCATCAGGAGTTAGGTAGATCTGTCTGCATAGGTATGCAAAGGGATCTCCCTAAGCAATCCAGCTTATTGAAAAGATTAAAGATTGTTCTCCTCAAGCAGATTTCAAAGCCTTATTGCAGAAATCATCTATATAACTAATTGAACATGGAAAAGTTGAACTGCTATCTCCCTAGACCTTTAAACCCTAAGGGTTCTTATTACCAACAATTATTCTACATGGCACCAAAAGAAGAAAGGTAAACACCAAAAACATACAAAATCTTCAGTCTACATTGGCCTCTTCCTCTTTTTTTTTTAGATAGTTTTTTATTTACATTCCTAATGTTATCCCCTTTCCTCATTTCCTCCCTGAAAGCCCCCTATCCCATCCTCTCACTCCCTGTTCACTAACACACCCACTCCTGCTTCCCTTTCCTGGCATTCCCCTATGCAAGGACAGCATGCCTTCACAGATCCAAGGGCCTGTCCTCTCACTGAGGTCCAACAAGGCCTTCCTCTGCTACATCTGCAGCTGTAGTCATGGTTCTCTCCATGTGCTCTGGTTGGTGGTTAAGTCCCTGGAAGCTCTGGGGTGGGGGTGGGGAGGTACTGGTTGGTTCATATTGTTGTTCCTCCTATGGTGCTATAAATCTCTTCAGCTCCTTGGGTCCTTTCTCTAACTCCTCCACTGGGGGACCCTGTGGAGTCAATGGTTGGCTTAGAGCATCTGCCTCTGTATTTGTCAGGCACTGGCTTCTTATCTGATATGATATGCTAGTGCAAGGTTGATCAAAAGCTTGTGGGAGTGACTAAAATGATTTAAATAAGAATGGCCTCCCTAGACTCATAGAACTTTTAGTGATTAGGGAATGGTACTGCTTGATAGGAATTAAGAGGTGTGGCCTTTTTGTAGTAGTTGTGCTCTTGTTTTTGGAAGTGATTCCCTGGGGCTGTGCTTTTGTTTTTCAAATTCTCAAGAAAGGCCTAGTGTCTCTCTCTTTCTTCTGGTTGCCTGCCAATTCAGATAGAGAACTCTCAGCTACCTTTTGAGCACCGTGTTGGCCTGGATGCCACCATCCTTCTATCAATGAAGGTAATAGACTAAACCTATGAAACTCTAAGCCAGCCCCAATTAAATGTTTTCCTTTATAAGAGTTTCATTAATGGTCATAGTGTTTCATCATAACAATAGTAACACTAAGACATTAACCAACTAATATCTGATTTAAGACTCATTCCATGAAATGGAACCCATACTCAATTCTGCTTTGACACCAAGTATCTGAAGTTAGATAGATCAAGAACCTATGAGAAAAACAAACACTACTGTTCAAAAATAAATTTATCAATAATATGACTTCTAGTGACAGTCATCTGTTCTCATACACCAGCACACTGCCCACCCATCATCAGAGATGAGGCTTCCTGTAGCAGACACAAATAGAGAGATCCACAACTAGAGGATATTCAGAAAGTGAGATATACAGGGATACCACAAAAAGGGTATCTCAGTCAAATTCTAGGGAAGACAGGGCTGAAGAATTGTCAGAAATGGAGGAGATAGAGAACTTGAAGGAAAAAAGGTCTCCAAAACACAGCAGATATGGTACATACAGAAATTCGCAGAGATTCTGGCAGCATTGACAGGGGAAGCACAAGTCAGTACCAAATGGGGTCCTAGATCTGAAAGAAGTGGACACAAGCCCAGATCCATAACCCAGAAGCTATGTGCCATTAAGGTAATCACTTGTAAATGCAAATTTGGTTTTCTACAAGGGAGTCTTATTGGGGAATTAAACTACTCTTAAGGGTAGTCTATATGCCTGGCAGTAGGTTACCAGCAGAATATGAACACACATTTTGGAGTTTCTTTGTCTCTTAAGGTTGTGTTGGGGCTTTTTAAAATTAACATTACTGGTAATTTGCATTGAAATTATTGCTCTCAGTTTCACAAATTTATGGGACTCTGATGGGTTTGAACTGATGATTCTATGGACCAATATGTGTTTCCTGTGTTTATCCTTTGTGTCTTCTTTTTCCTTTTTGTTCTGTGGTATTTGGATTTTTGTTGTTTGTTTGTTTGTTTGATTGATTGATTGATTGATTGATTGATTGTATTATATCACAGTTTTACTTCATAGGGGTTTGTTCATTTTCCAATGAGAAACAGGTGATTGAGATGGTATGGTAGCTGGGCAGAAAAAGAATTGTGAGTAGTTGAGGGAGGAAAATCATTCATTGTTTGAACATGCTTTGAAAAATGCTACTTTCAATTTAAAAATTGATAACATGTTTATAGAGACATACTAGAAAATAAAATATGACTATAAGTACTGGAAAATATATCTTCCCTTTGAAAAAAAAGAAGTATCAATTACCTTGCATCTGATCTTTCAATCCTGATGACATTGGGACCAAAGCATTGAACCCATACAGCTAAGAGCAGAGGAGTAAAACAGATTCCAGATGATAACCTTGTTCAGAAAATAGTTATATAATTAAGAAAATAACACTGAAAAGAATTGAAGCTGCAATGATGTTTTTTTCACATCATCAAGTCTTGGGAAATAATACTCAAATTTCTTATCTCCTTTAAAAGTATGACTATATTTTCCGTAAAACACCAAAACTAACTCCCAATGTTTATTTCCTATCTCCATTTCTTCCCTCCATTAAGTAAAACTGAATAAGTGAGACATTTTAACTTGTTTTTGCTAGTGCTTGCTCACTTCCCTTTAGTCCATACATCTCAGTAATTCTATGTAGATTTTTAAATTAGCTCTATAGAGTGCAATAGGGTTGATCAAAAGACAGCCAGATGGATGCGTTTCTAGTGAATAAATATCAACACCTTGGTACACGGAGATGATTCCATGCCAAGGGATTTGGGGAAACCCAGCCAGTCGTACAATAGAGAGTACTCTGAGAACAGGGATGCAGGAAGAAGCGTGTTGTCTAGTTTTCTATTCCTACAGGCAGTCTTAAAACAGGAGTACACAGAGACCCCAGGCAGAAGAAGGACTGAGATACATTATGCTTCCAAATGTCCCGTTACACCTCAGAAGCCTGACATGAGGCACATAAATCATGGCAAGAAGTTTGATTTTGAGACTACTCTACAGACAATCATCTCAAATGTTGACAACGTTGAGGTACCCAATGATACTAATGCTGTTGCTAGGAATACCTCTGACTAAATGAGAAATTACTCACATTAGTAATAGTGGCTTTACTTGTGTGAATCTGAGATACATTCAGTTTTTTCTTCATCCAGGTCTCTGGTGAGAGGACTTCTTTCCACTTCCATTCTTTGTGGCTTTACATGTTTCTTTATTTACACTAGCCTGACATTCATAACCTCTGCATTGAGCACCTCAAATTTGCTTCATTCTTTCTTCAATCTATACTTCATTATGTTGCATAATTAGTTTTAAAGCTAAGTCCAATAATGCGTAATGGGACAGACTTGTAAACCATATTAAATGTAAATTTTTCTGTACAGTATTTAGAAGTTTATAGTAGAAAACATATATTAGTCTAACTTCAGATCTTATGGCTATGGAATAATGCTACATGAGTCATTTATATACAAGTTTTCTTGATGTGTTTCTTCAAACCCCTTGGCACTGTGTCATCTCCACATGGTTTTCCCTTATCTTTTTGCTCCAATCAATTTTAATATTTGCACAATTGTGGCATGGGCAGTAGAATCATGAGCCAATAGCAAATCTTTAACATAGTTGCCAAACAAAGACCAACAAAAATATATAAACCAAACTTTAAAAAACAAGCAAACAAAAAAACCAAAGGAATAAACAATGAACTGCTATGCTGGCTTCTACCTTGGACTTTCGGAAGATTTTATTTGTTTTGGTTTATTTATTTGTTTATTTACTGTTTTACTATATTTTAATCTTAAACATGCATATAATTCTTACATACCTACAAATCCAAAGACACCAATTTGATACAGTCTAACTCATTCCTGAGGCTTTGGGATGGATTTGTTTCTAGAATGACATCTGTAGTCAAATTTCTCAAGTTTACTTGCCTGCCCAGAACTACTTGTTTATTGAATTTCACATTTATACTCATACTGCTTTATACTTAGATTTCCATATGTTGTGCCGTTCTGTTCCCAAGCACAGTATGTTGAGTACAAGGTGTCATATATTTATCACATTTCCATAATTTTCTCATACTTTATTAGACTGAATGCCTAAACTTTTGGGGTTTTTTGTATAATTAAAACTGCAATCATTTGATAAATTAAGAAACAAAATTTAAAACTCTCAAAAATCTGTTTATTTCTAACTTTTATAACAGTTAAGTATTTCAAAAGGACAATGTTTGAGAAACAAAATGAGTTTATAACTCTATAGTACACTTTTTTTTTCCCCGAGACAGGGTTTCTCTGTGTTGCCCTGGCTGTCCTGGAACTCACTCTGTAGACCAGGCTGGCCTCGAGCTCATAGATCTGCCTGCCTCTGCCTCCCAGAGTGCTGGGATTATAGGCGTGCGCCACCACCGCCCGGCTTATAGAACACTTTTAAGTAAAAATTACATTCAATGGGAAAGGTTTGGCACTCATTGTAATCTTTGGAAGTCTATTTTTATACATTATTATATATAAAAATATAGATTAATCAGCCTTTGCCATATAAAAAATAAAATAAGAAATCAAACATTACAATGTGAACAGTAAGTTAAAAATTACTTTGACCGGTGCTAACATTCATTAATATATCATTTTAATTACATAATCTTAATTTCTTTTAATGTTTTATATTATGTGTTCTGAATGTTTTGATTTTTAACATAAAACAATATACCTCCTATAACTTTGGTTTAAAATTTAAAACAAAGCTACCATAGAAATATTTCAAAGTATTTTCCAAACATTAATTCAGAAATACATACCTTCTCAGCTTAAACGTAAGAAAACGTCTCTAGGAAAAAGATGATGTAAATTTGATTATTGTTCCTGAGTAATATGAGCGATATTGTCTAGAATTAATAAAGGGTAGTAAAACAATAAAAAGTAGTTGAAGATTCATAGTGAGGAAAATGTGTACAAAAATAAAGGAATATTGATATTACTGCTTAACAAAATATATCAGGAGTCTTTTAGTACACAAAATATTTTCTTAAATATAAAAATCCAAATGAATATGTATCAGCTTCAAATTCTTTTTAAGCTCCCCTTTTCTAAGGATCTATGAATCCTAATTGCAAAAAGTTTGGATGTCTTGTTAACACAATTTATTTCAAGCAGGAATTTAAAAACTCATTGGTTCTTTGTATATCTTGGATATTAGCCCTCTGTCGGATGTAGGGTTTGTAAAGATCATTTCCCAATTTGTTGTTTGCTGTTTTGTCCTTTTGACAGTGTCCTTTGCCTTATAGAAACTTTGTAATTTTATAAGGTCCCATTTGTCAATTCTTATTATTAGAGCATAAGCTATTAGTGTTCTGTTCAGGAAATATTCCCCCGTGCCCATGTGCTCCTCCCCAGTTTCTTTTCTATTAGTTTCAGTGTGTCTAGTTTTATGTAGAGATCCTTGATTCTCTTGGACTTGAGCTTAGTACATGGAGATAAGAAAGATTCGATTTGCATTCTTCTGCATGCTGACCTCCAGTTGAACAAGCATCATTTTTTAAAATGTCTATCTTCTTTCAATGGATGGTTGTAGCTCCTTTGTCAAAGATCAAGTGACCATAGGTATGTGGGGGTTCATTTCTGGGTCTTCAATTCTATTGCATTGATCTCCTGCCTAGAACTCAAGCAGATAGATACTAGAGAGCCAAATAACCCTATTAAAAATGGGGTACAAAGCTAAACAAAGAATTTTCACTTGAGGAATATCAAATGGCTGAGAAGCACCTAAAGAAATGTTCCATATCCTTAGTCATCAGAGAAATGCAAATCAAAACAACCCTGAGACTTCACCTCATACAAATTAGAATGGCTAAGATCAAAAACTCAGGAGAAAACAGGTGCTGGGGAGGATGTGGAGAAAGAGGAACACTCCTCCATTGCTGGTGGTATTGCAAGCTGGTACTACCACTCTGGAAATCAGTCTGGTGGTTCCTCAGAAAACTGGGTATGACACTACCGGAGGACCCTGGTATACCACTCCTGAGCATATACCCAGAGGATTGTCCAGCATGTAATAAGGACACATGCTCCACTATATTCATAGCAGCCCTATTTATAATAGCCAGAAACTGGAAAGAACCCAGATATCCCTCAATGGAGGAATGGATACAGAAAATGTGGTATATTTATAATATGGAATACTACTTATCTATTAAAAGCAATGAATTCATGAAATTCTTAGGCAATATCATCCTGAGGGTGGGGACCCAATCACAAAAGAAGACACATGGTATGCACTCTCTGATAAGTGGATATTAGCCCAGAAGCTTGGAATATCCAAGAAACAATTCACAAATCAAATGATGCCCAAGAGGAAGGAAGGAAAGGCCTCTGGTCCTCGAAAGGTTCAGTTCAGCAGTGTAGGGAAATACCAAGATAGGGAAACAGGAAGTGGGTAATTTGGGAACAGAGGGAGGGAAGAGAGCTTATAGGACTTTCAGGGTGGGGTTATCCATGAAAGAGGCTATCATGTGAAATGTAAATAAAGAATATATCGAATAAAAATATAGAAAAAAAAATAAAAACTCATAGGTTGTTTATGTTTGTTTGTTGTTTGTTTAAACCTAGAATCTCACCAGAAGTCTAAAATGTACATGAGGTAGCAAGTGATTTCTTTCACAGTAAACTCAGACATGACCCTAAATCTGTAAGATGATACAAACATCAAGTTCAGAAGGGGTATAGGAAAGTGAGGAGGTGTTACCAACTCTCAGGCCAGATCTGAGAAGACTGGTTTGTTGGCTCAATTTGGGTTTGTTTCAGCCATAACGTGGCACTTATTTAATTTTAGTTGTAGTACACATGTCAAGAAGCATGTGTACTACATTTCATCTACTATGATAGATGTCATATCTACAGACTGATGAAGATTATTTAGATCAAAAGTCTCCAAGCATTGTCTTAGATCACAAAGAGACTAAGATGTGGAATAAAACCAAGATGTTTGGATAGCTTTCCTAATTTTCCAAACACATACTTCCTTTCACACTATGTCTGGTTACCTCTCCCTGGGATTGCTACAGGGATGCAGGTACACAGAGGTATTTATCACTCAGATGCTTCCTTTTTTTCTTCAGGGGGGAAAATCCTCGTCCTTTATGGAAACCTCTGGCTGATTTGTCTCTACTTTGATCATGGTATAATGGAAATGTGTAATATTACAGTGGTTTGTGACTGATGAACTGTGGAAATTCCTTTTTATGCCTCAGTAGTTTTTAATTTCACTATTTCAATTTCCCAAATTGTATTTAGTTTAGCGATTTACTATATTGTTTACTGTGCTTTGGCCTCTATTAGGTTTTTTTTTTTCAATGTTGTAACATTTGATTGTTTCCATAGTTCTCATTTGGCCAGTCTCACACTTGGAGAAAAAATAAAAGGAGATTGCATAAGTTCTGGTTTATAGACTGTAAGAGATTAAAACTTAAGTTCCTATAAATGCTGACTTACAGATAGTAAAGGACTAAAACTTAGCTCATACACATATTATGCTAGATAATATTTAATAAATAATAAAGAAAAATAATTAGTGTTGTAGTCCTTAAATTTATTATATGAGATTATGCACTTAATTACCTATATTGCTTGTTCTTGTACTGTAAACTGAAAATATGCTATCTAGTTATATTTTAATGGTTTGGAAAGCAGTTACCTAAGAAGGCTTGTGGAAATTCCAGTGAGATCTTTAAAAATAAATAAATAAATTAATAAAATAGTAAAATGAGCCACTGAGGAACAATAAGCACAGCAGAGCAAATTTTCAGTGACTCTTGGACATTAACAGTACATCCTGGAAATATCTAAAGCTACACCCATGAAGTCTCATCAATATGGCTACAGAAACATTACCTGTACAAGGACACTTTGAAACAGGAAAACCCAGGAGGTCTCCACGGACAACTAAAGATTACTAAAAGAAAAAAAAAAAAGGATCAACTCACTACACAACACCACACTGTCAGTCCTGCATACACTTATGCAAGTAGCATTATACAGACTGAGATGTTAATATGTACAAATTTAGTAATGTGTGCATGTGAGTGTGCATGCCTGTGTGAATGTGTGTTTGTGAGCATGTGCTCATGTGTGTGTGTGTGTGTGTGTGTGTGTGTGTGTGTAGAGTCTATGTTACTTTTCTACTGTTGTAACAAAACACCATGATCATGGCATTTAATTTCCAGGTTCATGGTCCCAGAGGGTTGGAGTCTCCATTCATCATGATGGGTAGCATGGCAACAAGTGGGCCGACTTGGTGTTGAAAAAATAACCAAGAGTGTATATGTGATCCACAAACAAAGGGACTGAGAAGCAAACCTAACTGGCATGGACTTTTGAAATCCCAAAGCTCACTGTCTTCTTAGTCAGTGTTTCTATTCCTGCACAAACATCATGACCAAGAAGCAAGTTGGGGAGGAGAGAATTTATTTAGCTTATACTTCCACACTGCTGTTCATTACCAAAGGAAGTCAGGAGTGGAACTCAAGCAAGTCAAGAACCAGGAGCTGATGCAGAGGCCATGGGGGAATGCTACTTACTGGTTTGATTTCACTGGCTTGCTCAGGTTGCTTTTTTATGGAACTCAAGACTACCAGCCTAGGGATGGCACCCTCCACAATGGGCCCTTCCACCCATGATCAGTAATTGAAAAAATGCCTTACAACTGGATCTCATGAACGCATTTCCTCAAGGGAGGCTCCTTTCTCTATAACACCAGCTTGTGTCAAGTAGACACCCAAACACAGCCAGTACAACCACCACCCATGATATACCTCTTCAAGCAAGGTTATATCTCCTATTCCTTTTCAAACAGTTTTATCAACTGGAGAGTGTTTTTAATATGTTAGCCTACATGGACTATATCAGGAAGAGAACCATAATATATAACAAGGCTATGAATGGGAAAGAAAGCAAGGGCTTGTGTGGGAGCATTTGGAGGGAAGAAATTGAAGGCTAAAACAGTGTACTTCAAGTATAATTTAAAAAGTATTTTTTTTAAAAAATCTTTAAATTCATTTTTACAAATTAATAAAAACTCATAATTGGATGACTCTAGGATAATTTATATGGAGGATAGAGAAATCAACCTCTACTAACCGAGAATATCTCTCCCTGCTGACTACCTTTCATCATGCTAAAAGGTGCTAACAAGGGGCATAAACATACAGCAATGACCTTACCCAGCCTATCATACTAAGATACCAAGCAACCAAAGAAGATAGAAACACTCTGAAAAGGTAGCTACTCTTTATAGGGGAAGATAATTCTTCATTTTAATAGACTTGAGGCTTATTTACCGAAGGAGTTCATAGCTGGTAATGTAACCATGGTAAAAATTCATGGCATAGGCCAAAGGAGAATATCATCTGGTGTTATTTTGCTAAAAGACCATCTTGTCGACCTGTTTTCTAGATATGTATGTTTAAGTTCATAGTATGTTCTGCTTTTACCACAATCATAGAAGCTGCTTAATGCAGTGGAAAGTGATAAGTGCCCAGGCTCATAACTCTACCAAGCAATTAAATAAGCAAATGACTCTCATTGCTTAGCTTTCAGTGGGACACCTATACCACTGTACCCAACACATAGAGGTCTCAAGGTAATCACAGCAGAAGGGCTGAAGCATTGAAGAACCAAAGGAAAGGAAGAAGTGTTGTAAGATGGTGGCTTCTTTCCATGATCTAGTTGTTACACACATAAACTCACCGAAATGATTGTCACTTTCACAAGACTGCAGAATATCAGACCAATAACAAGTCTGTAACATGGAGAGAGATTGGGCTCCAGATGTCCAGGTCTTGGTAAGAATATATTGACAATTAGTTGGTGACTGTTCCGAGAGACTTACTTTTCTTTAAGAAAGCAGCCACTAGTGGGTTTCCCTTTCTGTTTTCTTTTGCATATCCATTGAAATTGGGATGGACTAACTGGACTCAGTGGGCTCCTCAAGTAACAGAAAGAGCAACAACTTCAAGGCAGCTTAATACGATATTGAAAGAGAAATATATTACAGTGGAGTTGGAAAATGGGATTAGGTATAGATGTGACTAAAATGCATCACATACATCTTTGAAATTTCAAAGAATAAAGAAAAAGCAAATCACAGAACAAATCTTTATGTCACAGTTTTCTCACCTCAGAACTCTGTCAAGGAATACTAAAATTGTGCTTGATATCAGGTATTTAGAATAGAGGTATGTAAATATTAATCATTAACTAGCTGCTATCTATTATGTAGTTTTAAGATGATTTCTCTGTGTCAATTCAGATAACATTCTTTACATGTTCTTGAAGAAATTTGTGTAAAACCAAAAATACTAAAAATAAACAAAGTTGTATAGGTTAGACTAACATCAAGTCATTGCATTTACATAAATTAAGCTATTGTAACGCCAGTGTGGCCATTCCCCATTGGGATTTTCACCTAGGAGCCATCAGTGCATCTGTGTAGTCTTGACCTCAAAACTCTTGCTTCTGTCTTAGAAGATGGTCATCATATGCATTCTCTTAGGTAAGCTAATAAAATCCACTATCAACTCTACCAACTTAAATATTTGAATAAATAAAAGATAAATCATATTCCATGGTTGCTGTAGCTACAGCATACATCACCAAGTCACATTTCTGTTAAAAAGAAAGCAGTTTGGGCTTCCGTTATGGAATTGTAGTTTCATTTTCACAATGACTCCAAACACACTTGCCACAAAATAGTAAATCTAATATTTAGGAAATGGATCAATAATAAGTAAGTCTATTAACTATAATTATTTAAGTACACATGAAGAACTAGACTGAAATCTATGACTTTGCAGAAAATTGTATAATCTCATCTGAGATACTAATAAAGACTACTTCCCCTATGTCAGCAAAGATTCAAAGTCATAACAGAAATCAGTATGATTAGGTATGTACAAGCTTATTGTAGAAAGCAAATGGTCTGAATACTTAGAGACTATATATGTCTATGCTACTAGTCCATTAAAATTAATTTTCTGAAATTTACAGATTTTTAAGACATAATTCATTCTAATTTTCATATATTGTGCTATGCTATACAATTGTGAAGTTAGTCTTTAGTATATTATATTATTATGATCAGGGAGAGTTTTCCTTCAGAACAGCAAAATGTGAAATAGATAATAAAAAAGAGACTAGAAATTTCAACTAATTGCTTCTGTAGAATGTTTATTGATGCCTATAAATCTATGCATGAGCCATTCTAGTACTCTTTTACAGAAGAACATGATCTTATATGATTTGGATAATTATTGTAGAGTTCTTTTATAATTGAAAAAAGATTGTTCTCTCATGTAATACATCTGAATTACAATTTCTGCACTCTCTACTCTTCTAAAATCCCCCACCATGACCCTCTATCTAAGATCCACTCTCCTTCTGTTTTATCCTCAGAAAAGAGTGAGCCACCAAGTGTCAATAGACAAGCAAGTCAAAAAAAGATACATTGATACAAAGCAATAACTTTATATCAAGGTTGGACTGATACAATAGGAAGAAAGGAGGAGGCAAAAGAATCAAAGATTCACCTGCTCCCAAGGTTAGGAGTTCACAAGGAACAGCTAGCTAATAACTTTAACCTATACAGAAAGAAACTGGTGCAGACTCATGAAGGTACCCTGTGGTTGTTCCTTCAGTGTCTGGGACTCCTGCTTGGTTGATTTATTGACTTATGTTCTTCTGATGTCCTTCATCCTCTATGACTCCCTCAGTTTTTCCTCTCCCACATCCCTAGGTTTCCCTGATTTCTGAAAGGAGAGACCCATTGGCAACTACCAATTTATACAATCTTTACATGCATAATATCTGACTGAATCCACCTCTATGTATTTCTAAAGGAAACTTCTATGATGGAGAATGGAAAGAACATTGATCATTGAGTATGAAATACCAAGAGAAAACATTTTTTTTTTATTTGGAGGATGGGGTTGTAGTTTTTGTTCTCTTCTAGGTCTTTGGGAAATCCAGTGTCTGGTTTCTGTGCATCAATACAGTGCAGGGTATAAGATTCAACTCATGGCATGGGTTTCAAACATTGGTTGGATATTGCCACATGTTCTGAGCCACCATTGCCACAGAATATCTTGCAGGCAAGGACAGACTTTAGGTAGAGCATTCTGGGTTGATGTCATGGTTTCTCTTTTCATAGGCAACAGAGTTGAGACAAAGTTATTAGGAAATAGGGGTGAAGCCTTCAAGCCCACACCAGCTCAATCTCTACGTTCAATGAACTTTGTAGATGTTGTCATTAGTAATGTGGCCCCATGCTCAGTATCAAAAAGTGCCCTTCTGTTATTTCACCAATGTGGATTGTTTAGGAACCTCTACAGAATCCCTTTAGCCAAAAATTCAACAGAAGGAGCCCAGTTTCATCACTGGAAGCCTTGCCTGACTATGAAAGTTAATACTCCATATCCTCAGTTACTAGGAGTCCTAATTAGGTTCATCCTCATAGATACCAGGAGGTTTTCATTGTACTAGGTTTTCACATGGTTGCTCAAATGCCACCCAATTCCACCTGTCTCTTCCCACACCTTCCCTTTATCCCCCCACCCCCACACATACCTGATATTTGAAAGAAATACAGTTTTAGATTTTCATTTTTACTTATTCACTTTACATCACAAGCACTGCCCTCCTCTTGGTCATCCCTTCTCCAAAATCCTTCCTTCCTTCCTCCCTCCCTTTCTCCTATGAGTGGCTGGTTCTATCCCTGGATATCCCCCACTTCTTGTACAACAAGTCTCTGGGAAGCTAGATACATCCTCTTTGCCTGAGGCCAGACAAGACAGCCCAGCTAGAACAACATATCCCACTTATGGGCAACAGCTTTTGGGATAGTCCCTGCTCCAGTTATTCAGAACCCACATGAAAACCAAACTCCACATCTGCTACATATGTGTAAGGAGGCCTAAGTCCATCCCGTGTATATTTTCTGGTTGCTGATTCAGTATCTGTGAGCCCAGAGTTACAGATTAGTTAATTTTTTTGATCTTCTTATGGAGTTCCTATCCCCTTCTGGGCCCACAAACTTTCATTCTATTCTTCTCTAAGGGTCTCCAAGCTCCATCCACTGTTTGTCTTTGGATGTCTATCTATCGGAGTCAGCTGAAGGGTGGAGATGTCCTCTCAGAGGACAGTGATGCTAGACCCCTGGTGGTAAGGTAATCATAACAGTATCATTAACATTGTCAAGGGTTAGTGCTTACCCATGGGACAGATATCAAGATGGAATGGTTATTGTTTGGTCATTCCTACAGTCTCTGCTCCATCCCTTGTCTCTGTCTGCATTTTTTATAGACAGAATAAACTTTGGGATGAATGATGTGTGGGTAGGTTGGTGTCCCTATTAATTCACTGGGGTTTCCTTCCTGGCTATAGGAGGTGGTGTCTTCAGGTTCCACATTCCCAAAGTAGGGAGTCACAGCGAAGTTTACCCCCCATTGTTTCTTGGGCATCTCCCTTATCCCAGGTGTCTGACTCATTCTAGAAATGTCCCCCACCTCCACACTCATATCATTGGTGGATTTCCATTCATTCTCATGACCATCTGGCCAGCTCTACTTTCCCTTCCCAAACCTGATCCTGAAGGCCCCATTCCCTTCCCCAAACCCTCTTGTATCTAGTTCCCTCCCTCCATCTACACACCTTACAACTATTTTATTCCCCCTTCTACCTGAGATTCAAACATGCTAGCTTGTGCCTTCTTTCATGTTTAACTTCCCTGGGTCTGAGGAGTAAAACTTAGGATGCAGAGAGCAGAGAAGATGGCTGGCAGAAGGGACGCTAACATATATGGTTCAGGCTATAGGTCTGATGAAGGTGCACAGAGATCTGGGTGAGGCTGAGAAAGGACATCCAGAGGGGTCAGTAGGCAGCTTAGGGCAGCTTGGTGTGCCCCAGAGGACTCAGGGTGCAAGGAAGGTAAGCAGAAATAGCCAGAAGCTGGAAACCAGCCAGAACTCCCATAATGGAAGAAAGGGTACAGAAACTATAGTTCATTTACACAATTGAATTCTACTAAGCTATTAAGAATGAGGATATCATCAGCTTTGCTGGTAAATGGATGGAACTAGAAAATATCACACACAATCCATAGGACTCAAGAAGATTAACAAGCAGAAGGCCCTAAGTATGGATCCATCTATCCCACTTGGAAGGGAGAGGAAAGCAATTACAGGAGGTGGGGTGGGAGGGGACATGGGTGGGAGAGGGGAGGGGGAGGGGGAAAAGGAGAATTTGATCAGGTGTTGGGGGAAGGGAGAACAGGAGAGAATCCCTGAGGGCCAGCAGAATGAATGGAATTATGCAACCTTAGAGGTAGGGAGTATGGAGGACCCTCTAGAAAGTATCAGTGACCTGGGAGGTGAGAGACTCTGGGTAGTGAAAAGGAAGGTCCTTAGATGAAATGCCCAACAGTGGGGAAAGGGAATTTGTAGAGTCCACCGCCAGTAGAAAGACGGGGCATCAATTAAGGGATAGGGTTGCCATCCCACAGTCAAAAAGAACTGCAGGGACCAAGTGAGGGAAAGGTAGTCCAGGGACCAGCCCAAGGGATCCATCTCCAAGGCCTGATACTATTGCTGATGCTATGGTATGCTTACAGTCAGGAGCCTAGCATGCCGCTTCTCTAAGAGGCCCAATAAATAGCAGACTTAGATGCAGATACTTATATCCCACCAATGAGCTGAAGTCATTGAGGGAACACCTGTGGTAGAATTAGGGAAAGGCTGGAAGAAGCTGAGGAAGATTAGCAGTCTCAACTAACCTGGATCCCTGGGATCTCTCAGACAATAAGCCACCAACCAAGCAGCATACACTAGATGATATGAGGCCCAGATATATATACAGCAGAGGACTGCCTAGTCTGGCCTCAGTGAGGGAAGATACACCTAAACCTTGAGAGACTTGAGGCCCCTGGGAGGGGGGAGGCCTGCCAGGGGCGAGGTATGGGGTTAGAACATCCTTTTGGAGACAGGGGAGGAGGAATGGGTGAGCAACTGTTTGGGGGCACACCAGGTGGTAAAGACTGGACTGAAAAAAATAAAGTAAAAGAAAGAAAGAAAGAAATTCCATTCTGGCAGCAGCAGCAGCGGCGGCGGCGGCGGCGGCGGCGGCAGTGCAGCAGTGGCTGGTCCAGCTGAAGGGCCATCAGCAGTGGAACCAAGGCAACACAGGGTCCAGTTAGGCCCTGCGCCCACGACCACTGACCTTCGCTGACCAGCCGGGCGGCAAGCAGCTGCAGTTGTGCAGCGCCTTTCCTACATGGAAGCCACTTCAGAACTCGGCCTCCCACCAGTCAGGAGAGGTGCATCCATCTTGGTTTCAGACTCCAGGGATCAGACAGACTGAGATCAGCCTGGGCGGCAGCACCACATCTCCAAGTCCTGCAAGAGGCTAGCTGGGCTTCCGGGCGGACAGCTGGGAGAAGTCAGTGTGCTCCAGTGAATCCAGGGGGCCCCAGCGGGAGCCTTCGGGTGCCTGCTTTGGAATCTGAACAGCCTGGGCAGCAGCACCCTGTCTACAAGCAGTGCAGGAGGTAACTGGGAAGGGGCAGCTTGCACTGGTGAGTCCAGCACTGACAAGACAAACTAACACCAGTGAGAACTAGACGGCAAAAGGCAAACGCAGGAACCTCACTAACAGAAATCAAGGCAATATGGCAACATCTGAACCCAATTCTCCTCTACCAGCATGTCCTGGATACCCCATCACACCAGTAAAACAAGATCTGGATTTAAAATCACTGGTCATGATGCTGGTACAGGAACACATGAAGGACATACTTAAAGAAATTCAGGAGAAAATGGATCAAAAGTTAGAAGCCCTTGCAAGGGAAACACAAAAATCATTCAAAGAAATCCAGGAGAATACAAAAGCCAACAAGGAGGAAACGCAAAAAACACTTAAAGAAATACAGGAGAACTTTGGTCAACAGGCTGAGATCATGAAAGACGAAACACAAAAATCTCTTAAAGAAATACAGGAGAACTTTGGTCAACAGGCTGAGGTCATGAAAGAGGAAACACAAAAATCTCTTAAAGAATTACAGGAAAGCACAAACAAGCAAGTGAAGGAGCTAAACAAAACCATCCAGGATCTAAAATCAGAAGTAGAAACAACTAAGAAAACTCAAAGGGAGACAACTTTGGAGATAGAAAGCCTTGGGAAGAAATCAGGGGACAGAGATGCAAATATCAACAACAGAATACAAGAGATAGAAGAAAGAATCTCAGATGCTGAAGATTCCATAGAAACCATGGAGTCAACAGTTAAAGAAAATGCAAAACGCAAAAAGCTTGTAACCCAAAATATCCAGGAAATCCAGGACACAATGAGAAAACCAAACCTAAGGATTATAGGCATAGATGAGAGTGAAGATTTCCAACTTAAAGGGCCAGCAAATATCTTCAATAAAATTATGGAAGAAAACTTCCCTAACCTAAAGAGAGAGATGCCCATGAATATACAAGAAGCCTACAGAACTCCAAACAGAATGGACCAGAACAGAAATACTTCCCGTCACATAATAATCAAAACACCAAATGTTCTAAACAAAGAAAGAATACTAAAGGCAGTAAGAGAAAAAGGCCAAGTAACATATAAAGGAAGACCTATCAGAATCACAGCAGACTTTTCACCTGAGACTATGAAGGCTAGAAGGTCCTGGGCAGATCTCATGCAGACTCTAAGAGAACACAAATGCCAACCAAAACTACTATATCCAGCAAAACTCTCAATCACCATAGATGGAGAAATTAAGATATTTCATGACAAAACCAAGTTTACCCAATATCTATCCACAAACCCAGCCCTAAAAAGGATAATAGGAGGACAACACCAATACAAGGAGGGAAACTTCACCCTGGAAAAAGCAAGATAGTAACTTTTCATCAAACCCAAAAGAAGTTAAGCATTCAAATTTAAAAAATAACGTCAAAAATGATAGGAAGTAACAATCACTATTCCTTAATATCTCTTAACATCAATGGACTTAATGCCCCAATAAAAAGACACAGACTAACTAAATGGATATGTAAACAGGACCCTACATTTTGCTGCTTACAGGAAACACACCTCAGGGTCAAAGACAAACACTACCTTAGAGTAAAAGGCTGGAAGACAATTTTACAAGCAAATGGTCTCAGGAAACAAGCTGGAGTAGCCATTTTAATATCAGATAAAATTGACTTTCAACCCAAAGTCATCAAAAGAGACCCTGAGGGACACTTCTTGCTGGTCAAAGGAAAAATACAAAAAGAAGAACTGTCAATCCTGAACATCTATGCCCCAAATGCAAGGGCACCGTCTTTCGTAAAAGAAACTTTATTAAAACTAAAAGCACACATTGCACCTAACACAATAATTGTGGGTGACTTCAACACTGCACTTTCCTCAATGGACCGATCAGGAAAACAAAAACTAAACAGGGACACAATGAAACTAATTGAAGCTTTGGACCAATTAGATTTAACAGACATATATAGAACATTCTATCCTAAAACAAAAGAATATACCTTTTTCTCAGCACCTCATGGTACCTTCTCCAAAATCGACTATATAATTGGTCACAAGACATACCTCAACAAATATAAGAAGATAGAACTAATCCCATGCCTCCTATCTGATCACTATGGAATAACAGTGGTCTTCAATAGTAACAGAAACAACAGAAAACCCACATACACGTGGAAACTGAATAATACTCTACTCAATGATACCTTGGTCAAGGAAGAAATAAAGAAAGAAATTAAAGACTTTTTAGAACACAATGAAAATGAAAACACAACATACCCAAATCTATGGGACACAATGAAAGCAGTGCTAAGAGGAAAACTCATAGCCCTGAGTGCCTCCAAAAAGAAAATGGAGAGAGCATACATTACCAGCTTAATGACACACCTGAAAGCCCTAGAACAAAAAGAAGCTATTTCGCCCAGGAGGAGTAGAAGGCAGGAAATCATCAAACTCAGGGCCGAAATCAATCAAGTAGAAACAAAGAGAACCATATAAACAATCAACAAAACCAGGAGCTGGTTCTTTGAGAAAATCAACAAGATAAATAAACCCTTAGCCAGACTGACCAAAGGGCACATAGAAAGTATCCAAATTAACAAATTTAGAAATGAAATGGGAGATATAACAACGGAAACTGAGGAAATCCAAAAAATCATCAGATCCTACTACAAGAGCCTGTACTCAACACAACTGGAGAATCTGGAGGAAATGGACAATTTCCTTGACAGATACCAAATACCAAAATTAAATCAGGACCAACTAGACCATCTAAACAGTCCCATAATGCCTAAAGAAATAGAAGGTGTCATAGAAAGTCTTCCAACCAAAAAAAGCACAGGACCAGATGGCTTCAGTGCAGAATTCTACCAGACCTTCAAAGAAGAGTTAACACCAATACTCTTCAAACTATTCCACAAAATAGAAACAGAAGGAACACTACCCAATTCCTTCTACGAAGCCACAATTACGCTGATACCAAAGCCACAAAAGATCCAACAAAGAAAGAGAACTTCAGACCAATTTCCCTTATGAACATCGATGCAAAAATACTCAATAAAATTCTTGCCAACCGAATCCAAGAACACATCAAAACGATCATCCACCATGATCAAGTAGGCTTTATCCCGGGAATGCAGGGTTGGTTCAATATACGGAAATCCATCAATACAATCCACTACATAAACAAACTCAAAGAACAAAACCACATGGTCATTTCATTGGATGCTGAAAAAGCATTTGACAAAATTCAGCATCCTTTCACGCTTAATGTCTTGGAGAGAACAGGAATTCAAGGCCCATACCTAAACATAGTAAAAGCAATATACAGCAAACCGGTAGCCAGCATCAAACTAAATGGAGAGAAACTTGAAGCAATCCCACTGAAATCAGGGACCAGACAAGGCTGCCCCCTTTCTCCTTATCTTTTCAATATTGTACTTGAGGTACTAGCTCAGGCAATTCGACAACATAAGGAGGTCAAAGGGATACAAATTGGAAAGGAAGAAGTCAAACTATCATTATTTGCAGACGACATGATCATCTACCTAAGTGACCCAAAGAACTCCACTAGAAAGCTCCTACAGCTGATAAACAACTTCAGAAAAAGGGGCAGGTTATAAAATCAACTCCAGCAAATCAGTGGCCTTCCTATACTCAAAGGATAAGCAGGCTGAGAAAGAAATTAGGGAAATGACCCCCTTCACAATAGCCACAAACAGTATAAAGTATCTTGGGGTGACTCTCACCAAACATGTGAAAGATCTGTATAACAAGAACTTCAAGACTCTGAAGAAGGAAATGGAAGAAGACCTCAAAAAATGGGAAAACCTCCCATGCTCATGGATCGGTAGAATCAATATAGTTAAAATGGCCATTTTGCCTAAAGCACTATACAGATTCAATGCAATACCCATCAAACTCCCAACTCAATTCTTCACAGAGTTAGAAAGAGCAATTATTAAATTCATCTGGAACAACAAAAAACCCAGGATAGCTAAAACTATTCTCAGCAACAAAAGAAAATTTGGGGGAATCAGTATCCCTGACCTCAAGCAATACTACAGAGCAATAGTGTTAAAAACTGCATGGTATTGGTACAGTGACAGGCAGGAGGATCAATAGAACAGGATTGAAGATCCAGAAATGAACCCACACACCTATGGCCACTTGATCCTCGACAAAGAGGCTGAAAACATCCAATGGAAAAAAGATAGCCTTTTCAACAAATGGTGCTGGTTCAACTGGAGGTCAGCATGCAGAAGAATGCGAATTGATCCATCCTTGTCTCCTTGTACTAAGCTCAAATCCAAATGGATCAAGGACCTCCACATAAAGCCAGACACTCTGAAGCTAATAGAAAAGAAACTGGGGAAGACCCTTGAGGACATCGGTACAGGGAGAAAGTTTCTGAACAGAACACCAATAGCATATGCTCTAAGAGCAAGAATTGACAAATGGGACCTCATAAAATTACAAAGTTTCTGTAAGGCAAAGGACACCATCAAGAGGACAAATCGGCAACCAACAAATTGGGAAAAGATCTTCACCAATCCTACATCAGATAGAGGGCTAATATCCAATATATATAAAGAACTCAAGAAGTTAGACTCCAGAAAACCAAACAACCCTATTAAAAAATGGGGTACAGAGTTAAACAAAGAATTCTCACCTGAAGAACTTCGGATGGCAGAGAAGCATCTTAAAAAATGCTCAACTTCATTAGTCATTAGGGAAATGCAAATCAAAACAACCCTAAGATTTCATCTTACATCAATCAGAATGGCTAAGATTAAAAATTCAGGAGACAGCAGGTGTTGGAGAGGGTGTGGAGAAAGAGGAACACTCCTCCACTGCTGGTGGGGTTGCAAATTGGTACAACCACTCTGGAAAGCAGTCTGGCGGTTCCTCCGAAAACTGGGCACCTCACTTCCAGAAGATCCTGCTATACCACTCCTGGGCATATACCCAGAAGACTCCCCACCGTGTAATAAGGATACATGTTCTACTATGTTCATAGCAGCCCTATTTATAATTGCCAGATGCTGGAAAGAACCCAGGTATCCCTCAACAGAAGAGTGGATGCAAAAAATGTGGTATATCTACACAATGGAGTACTATTCAGCCATTAGAAACAATGAATTCATGAAATTCTTAGGCAAATGGATGGAGCTAGAGAATATCATACTAAGTGAGGTAACCCAGACTCAAAAGGTGAATCATGGTATGCACTCACTAATAAGTGGATATTAACCTAGAAAACTGGAATACCCAAAACATAATCCACACATCAAATGAGGTACAAGAAGAAAGGAGGAGTGGCCCCTGGTTCTGGAAAGACTCAGTGAAACAGTATTCGGCAAAACCAGAATGGGGATGTGGGAAGGGGTGAGTGGGAGGACAGGGGAAGAGAAGGGGGCTTACGGGACTTTTGGGGAGTGGGGGGGCTAGAAAAGGGAAATCATTTGAAATGTAAATAAATTATATCGAATAAAAAAAAAAGAAAAAAAAAGAAATTCCGAAAAATACAAAAACAAATATATTTGCAAAAAATGACAGAATTTGGGATCATGAACTGTTTCATTTCTTTTCTGCACATATTTTAAAATCTAAACTTTATTATATATGATCAATTATTTGAAACATTCTTATGCATGATATATCGTTGGTAAAAAATTGCCCTTTTCAAATTAATGTTCTCTTTTTTATGCCAAACTTAGGAGTATATTGTCAAAGTTCAGTTTAAAGAAAAAACACATGCAGACACACACATGTGGGTGCTGGAGATATGGCTAAATGATGAAGAGTACTGGATAGTCAGTCTTCAAGAAGACCTTGGTTTAATTCTCAGAACTCACACAGCAGATCACACACACACACACACACAAAAATCCTCTGGCTCTAGGCAATCTGACATCCTCACATAGATACACATGCAGGCAAAGCACCATTACATGTGAAACAAATATAATAAAAGACAAAACACACACTTATCAATATTTTGTTTACTTATATATACATATATATAGATTTATTTAATCAGCAATAATTATAACTTTTAGATATGCTCCCTTTTTCTGGCAGAACAAATATACTCAGATGAGATTTATTAGTCATCTGATAATATTGCAAAGAACCCCTAAAAGAGTTTTAGGCAGATTCACAATTTCAAACTCTCATAAGTAATATAGAAGAGGGTTTACTCCTTTACAGTCTGGTAACCATTTTCTGATCATTTGGGTTATATTATCCTGATGTGATTCAGTAGTATACAGTGGGTTCAAAGTGAATTTACCAAATGATAAAGAGTTTGAGCATCTTTTGAAGTATTTGTTACCCATTTTAAACTTTAGATCAACACTTAAAATTTTCATATATTTTAAAATTAAACTACCCTCTAATGCTGATACAAAACTCTATAAATTGTAGATACACGCTCTAGTTAGTTTCAGAATGTAAATGGCTCCCTATTCATTTTACCTTAGTTTAGGATATTTTTGCATTCACTTCATAATGTTCTTTGAAGAGGATTTTTTTGTTTTAAATATCATCGGTGTAAAATTAAAATGCCCTCCTTTTGCAGTTGTGTTTTCAATTGGTTATTTTATTTATTTACATCTCAAATGTTATCCCCTCTGCAAACCCTCTATCCCTTCCCCTCTTATCCTGCTTCTATGAAGATGTTCCCCACCCATCTATCCACTCCTGCCTCACTACCCTAGCAATACCCTAGCATTCCTCTACACTGGGAATCAAGCCTTCACAGGACCGATAGCCTCTCCTCCCTTTGATGCCAGAAAAGGCCGCTTCAGTGCCTTCAGTCCTTCCATTGCAATTGTGTTTTTTAAGTCATATCTTTTCAGCAATGCCTGATTTCTATATTGATGGTTTGGAGTATAAAATATTAACACTTACATTTGTGTCTGAGTCCCATTTGCAATAATTTCTGTGTATGGTATCAGCCAATGTTACTATGATATATTTTTTTCAATATGTCTTTGCTTCTTTACATGCATAACATCCACTGTTAAATTTTCTTGGAACTCTTGTCAAAGTCAATTGACCATAAAGGAAAGGAGTAATAATGTCTGGGTCTCATTTTGCTCCATTGATGTTAATGTATACATTTATGCTAAGACAGAGCTATTGAATTTCTATGGATTTAGAATCTGTGCCCCTTAGATTTCCATATGCATTTTCAAGTAAAATCATTCACTACTATTTTTGCTTTGTTTGTTTTGCTTTACATATATTACTGAATCTCTGTGCAGTCTAGGGATTATCTTATCAGTATTCTTGGGACATGAAAAATCTTATCATTTATTTAGGTCTTTGAATTTTATTCCATTTATGTTTTATAGATAGCAAGGTGTAATTGGGATCTATATCAATATGCCAATATATTTTTATAAAACAATATATGATTCATTATTTTGATACTACTGATAATTGTCTTCTGTTTCTTTCTTCTTCTTCCTCTTGCCCTTCCCCTTCCTCCTCTTCCTCCCCCCCTCTTCATCCGCATCCTCCTTGTCCTAGTTCTCATCCTCCTTGTCCTTGTCCTCCTCTTCCTCCTCCTCCTCTTCCTCCTCCTCCTCTTCCTCCTCCTCTTGTTCCTCTTCCTCCTCCTCTTCCTCCTCCTCTTGTTCCTCCTACTTCTCCTCCTCCTCTTCCTCCTCCTCCTCCTCCTCTTCTTCTTCTTCTTCTTCTTCTTCTTCTTCTTCTTCTTCTTCTTCTTCTTCTTCTTCTTCTTCTTCTTCTTCTTCTTCTTCTTCTTCTTTTTCTTCTTCTTCTTCTTCATAGTTGCTTTTTGAGTAAGGAATTTTTTTTCTCTGTGTAGTCCCTGGCTATACTGGAACTTGCTCTGAAGACAAGGCTGATCTTGACTTGAGGAAATCTAACTACTTCTACCTCATAAGTTCTGGAAATAAAATCATGTGGAAACACTGCCTGGCATGCATTATTTAAATTCATATTTGCACGGTAAGTTTTAGTCTATAGAATAATGTATTATTGCTCCTGAATTTAGTATCCTTGTTAGACTTATGGAGAATGAATATGTTGAATAGTTGCACTTGCATCATTTTTCTGGAATATAATCCTTTTAAAAGATGCAGAGAAGAAGAATAAAGCAATTTTTGGATCTATCTAAACTCTTAACCTTTCCTAAGAATAAAATACATTTTTGTATCTTACATTAAAAAATCATTGACATGCACATTTAGTTTATTAACATGGTGAAAAAAATAAAATTGATTTATTTAAACTTTACTTTAAAAATCTATTATTATTTTTTATCTTTATATTTTACCATACTTTCCATTTCTAAAAATGGCCATTTAGCCTAAATATATTAATCAGAGGAAAATGTCTACATTTATTTACTTTGCACATGTTCAATCTCATAGTTCTGCAAGAAATAATAGTGGTTGATTTCTAACTGTAAGTTCCTTTTAGAGATCAATTATTTTAAATATAACTTACAAAATCAACATTTTGGTGTATTTGTGTGAGTATTTATAATTTACTCAGGAAACAGAACATTTGTATATATGTTTCAGGTACATATATACAAGTGACTTATATGAGACTTTGCCTTCAATCTATGTATGATTTTTAATTATAATTTTACCACTCAATGGACCTCACAATGGCAAGTTTTAGCATCTATCTACTACAGCAGATGGCAAACTAATGAGGCTTGTTCTTGCATATTGATATCAATTCTGGAAAACATTTTTTTCTGATCCATAGGGAGGTCAAAGAGCAAGATTTATTTACCTTCCCAGCTTATTTTGCTACATAAAATATTTTAAATTATTACTAAAGAAAATACACTTTACACTTCTTTATTATATATATTAATGCTTGTTTCATATTGATACAATATGAAACATAGGTCAGCACTGGTATAGGAAATGTATTTTAACAATTTGAGATGTAAAATTCAGTGCAAACTTACCAATTTAAGTTTTTGTAAAACAAAAAACAAACTATACTTTTTGCATACACACACATATGCATGTATGTATGTGTGTGTGTATATATATATATATATATATATATATGTATATATGGAGAGAGATTGAAATTGAATATATATAAAAGAGATAAGCACATTTAAATGCATACATATGGAAAATTCATAATGGCTTATTGAAATTATATTTTATTAATAACTTCTGAGAGTCCTAGGATCTTCCCAGAGGCCTATGCAAGCTCTCTCACATTTTAAAGACCAATCCATTAGGACTCATTTTCGTCTGAAGATAGTCTAAAATTTATCTCCATAGTCCGTGAATATTCATTCTCAGAGGCAAGTCATCATTAAATGAAATGACTTTCTTGTGAGGAAAAGCCTTATCAGAATTGTCCATCACTATTCTTTACAATGGTTGTCATAGAGCAGTTGTTCATTATGTAATGAAATAAAGTAATTGCCTTAATATTCACTTTATCTTGATTCAGTGCCATTCCTTTCAAATGCTGGTCAAAGGAATAATTTTATACAATGGAAGGTTTTGAGAAGGGTTCAAAACTAGCTTTAAGGAATTCATAGCTATTGAATGATCATAAACTAAGTCAGAAGTACAGATGCTAAATATAGTTTAAATACACTGAATAGTTTAAATGCACTGTGTGTCACATCATGTTTGGATTTTATAGAATAATTAAATATGATAATTATATGAGAATTGCAATTTCAAGTCAAAATCATAGTTTTATCTTGTTGATAAGTCATGCATAGAAATTCTTTTTAAATATGCATTTACCCATTATCTTTCTGATACACATATTTTTGAAACACATGTTTGTTTATGCCCTTTATAATTGACATTCATAAAGGATTATCTCATTTTTTACCTTGTCTATATTCTATATGTTCAAGCTTATATCATTTTAATGACAAAACACTATCTGAATTTACAGTCTTTGCAATCACAATTGAACAGGGGAGTTTATGAAACTTAATCCAGCTTATCACTACTATTCCTTGAACACAGCTTATAATAACTCATCTGTAAGATGTATGTCCCAATATTCAACTACTGAAGTGAAACATGGTTATCTTAACCTTGTAAAGACAATCTTACTCTGTTAGCTAGCATCAGTTGAGGCAGAGAGTCATTCACAAATACTAGCTCAGAAAAAATGAACTAAATATTCACAAATATCATGAAAAGCTTGCTAGGTATTACTGAAGAAGAAGTCACATATAATTCCCCCTTTAAATAGCTTTATTTAAAACTTTTTTCATATATTATTTTTATCATAATTTCCATGCCTCTAGCAACTCCCAGATCATTGCACACTTCTCTACTCAGCTGCTGTTATGCCCCTTTCCTTCTAAAATATAAAAAATAATAAAATAAAAATGGAAGAAAGGAAGAAAGGAATCCTCAACACATACAACTATGGAGAACATTTTATATTGTATACAGCTTTATGGGCATGTTGACTGCACTGGAATATGTTTGATATACCTACTGATATTCCTTTGGAGAAAACTAGTTTTCCCATTCACAACAGGTATCAAATGGCTTTTTAGTGAAAAATATGTACAAATACCTTTTTCTTTGCTGGAAATTTTGCTTTTTGGAACATGTGAATTGATTTTGTGTGTGTGTGTGTGTGTGTGTGTGTGTGTGTGTGTGTGTGTGTGAACATGCACGTGCATGCATGCTCATGGGTGTTATAGATCAAAGTTTGTGTAATTCATTTGCATAACTGTCCTGTTTTACATGGAAGACAGTTTTCTTGGTGGTCATCTACCATCTTTCAGTACTGAAATTGTTCCATTCTCTAACTTTATAGCTCCATGGTTCCTGAAGAGAGGTGTTTGATTAAAACTTTCCACTTTGAACTTAGTACATTATGGTTTCTGATTTTGTACACTGTCTTGTTGTGGGTCTTTGTGTTATCATCGTCTACAAGATGAAGCTTGTTTGATGAGGGTTTAAAATAATAAGACTTCAGTTTGTTTCTGGAAAAGAACCTATAAATATAAAAATTTTGAGCCACCTTCTGAGATCAAGCAATCATCATTATGGAAATTTCATAGGAAAAAATAAAGAGCAGAGTTATAGAGTTAGCAGAATGATGACAACACATAAAGCGAGCTTATCAGGTCATTATTTGCATAAAATATTAGAAGAGACATGGAAAAATTTTGTTTGATAAATTTTCAAAACATGTAAACAAATGCAGTATCTCCAAATATAGCTAAGTTGTTCATTAACCTGTTCCAACATTAACTGCAAATAAATGATGTTGTCTCTACATAAACTGACTCTGTATTGCATATAAACCTGAACAATATACATACTGATAAAATCATTTATTCTTTCTCATGTAAAACATGAATCCCTTTAGGCTAGAAAGGTTGTGATTTATTCACAAGTACAAATACACACTATAGAATATAATTGGCATTGAGTTAGGATGTGCAGTAGGAATGACATAATTAGAAGAAAGATAAATCAAAGCTTTGTAATGTGCATACATATACAAGATTTATTCTTTAAAGTCACTCGTGAATTTTGATTAACTACACATGTATTTATGTACTTATTTTGTCACCATTTCTGAAGAAAATATGTAAAATGAATTTCATCATTTGATACTATGTATGACTTTGTGCATGGAATTTGGTTTATATATGTGTGTGTGTGTGTATGTGTGCATGTGTATGTGTGTGTATGTGTATGTGTATGTATACATATATATGGGAATCTGAAGAAAGTAGAATATGAGAGTCATTAGCTAAAGGATGATAAAAGATTAACTCAGTGTCACTAGATATATGGAAAGCAATACTGGTCAGGCTCCTCAGAATTGTTAATATGTTCACATGATTCTTGCTTCCAGCATTCAGAACAGAATAATATCCTTTCTTAGTTTATAAGTGGCTATAAGAAACTGAAATGAGAAAAAAAGAAACTGAAATGATTACGAGTTTCTAAAACATGAGAAAAATAGGCCACATGGTATTAATAACCTCCTTTTCAGCCCCAGCTCTTTTGTTACATTTATGTACAAAGGAATGCTATGGATATTGTGGAGAACATGTCCTAAGGGACACATATTTCAATCTATATCAAAATTGTAAAGTATCATATGCTATATATATATATATATGTATATATATATATATATACATATATATATATATAATGTGTGTCTGCTTGCATGTAAGTTATATGTATATTAGTATCATTTTTGCCATATAAATTTGTTGCTCCATATTCTCAAAAGGTTATATGAGTTTCCTCATTTCTTTATTTAACTTGAGTTCACTAAGAATGTAACTATAGGAAAGATTGTAATTTAAATATTTTATTTACAAATACATATAAACTTATTTAGGTTTTCCAAGAAAATGTACATTATGTTTTCCAGGGAAATTGCTAGTATTATAATAGTATAGATGTCATTATAATAAGAACAAGATAAATAAAATTTCATCATCTATAAGACAGGAAACATTTTATATTATCAGTTCAACCCAGCAATTTTCAAATTCTGAATTCTTGTGTGTTCCAGAAAAAGAAAAACGAAGATAGAAACTGTTTTGATATTTCTAAATGTCTATCAGTATTTTATTGAACTATAGCAAATCTATGTAGCTCATATATTTTCTTGTTTTTGTTGCAATGAAAAGAAAGTATTGACACTTTTCCATACTAAGACGTCGAGAAAATAAATGGTACATAGAATATTGTACATATTGTAATTAGCTGACAATAAGAAATGGTATTTAAATCTATAAATATTAAGTAATTCAATATGGAAATGTATGTAAATATCAATGAAATGTTCCCTTGATGGTATGTTTGAAAGCACTACAATTTTCTAAAATGTTTCCAATAGTGAGACTTCAAACCCATGAATTATAGATGTAACATTTTTTTCTGACAAACTTATTATAATTAACAAATTCACTGTTCAAGGAACTAATGGGAAGTGTAGTCTAGCAACACAGCAGAAGAAAGGGAGGAAAACAATCAGGAGAAATGTCTGCACTTATTGTGGAGTATCTTTTAGAGAGGAAAATATTCCATGTTCACTTCTCACTCAACTTGTTTCTTTTAGACATTGCCTATGTCAGTAGGAAGCACGCTGCCAAGGGAATCTCTTTACTATTTCTGCCCAGTTAGGTGATTGTAAACGGAGACTCCAGTGTGACCTTGGTAGTTGAACAAACAAATATATTTGAAATGAAGAGAAGCTTCAGAGAGACCCTGGCTAGTCTCCATAGCACTGCTTTGCCTAGTTCACACATACACTGTCTAAAACTGGCCTTCAGTGTAAAGGCTAAAACATCAGCCTTGCTCACAGTTGTCCTTGGAGTAAAAAATAAAAATCTGTGTGAGAGATGGGTTCATGCTAGATGAGCTCAAATAAAATGGAGAAGTGAGAAATAATGGTTGAAACCAGGTCTATGACTAATTTTTACTGAACAAATACCCCAGGAAGGAAGCCCTAGCATTTAAACATGTGTGAGTGTGAAGCAGTGTGATGAGACATTTACTTCTGTTACTGAATTTAAAGCCTCAGGAATTGAGTGGGGGGAGATACTTTTAGTTTCCTCATTTTATAGGTGATACAACTAAAAGGTTAAGTAGTTCCTGATCAAACAGTTAAATAATTGGAGAAGTCAGAATTTGAATCTAAGTTAGGAATCAAGACATTTGGGGTGACATACCACACTGGTTTTGTTGAAAATAAGCATGAATTACCATCATTGTATCTGGCTTGATGTTAAGTATCAATATGAGAGCTCCATCCAATCATATGAATCTAGTTTTAAGAAAGAAAACTTTCAGCTTTGTGCAATTTCTCTCAGTATCCAAAACATCATTGATAGTAAATCTTTATTTTATAAAATTTCATCAGCTATCTATTCCTTTTAATTGTTTGAGTACAATAATAAACTGCTAGTCTAAGTCTAATTTTAAAAGCTTAAGAGACAATTTCTCGTGGACCTTTATATTCTTTCTTTGAATAATTTCATGCTGGTTTTAAATTTTAACTTTTAGAGAGTTCTACTCATTGTAAATTATTTGAAAAAGAACAAAACCTGACATTTCCCTTGTAACTACTGAGTCAAGATCTCTTTAAGTGATTCTTACCTCAGCAAGGAAAAAAATGAGCAACTTCTTGTTTTCCTTTCATCTGCAATAAGAAGATAGAAAGATGAGAAGAGCATTTTTTCTTGCTACTTTTTTATATTCTATATTGACTATAAAACCAATATGATAAACAACCAGAGTTTCAGCATTATTCATTATTATAACCTCTAAGGGAAATTCTGGTTGAGGATTTTTAATTTCGTAATTAGCAGAGAACAATTTGACCTTGTCTGGAATCATGTCTAATTGCATGAAGTTCTAATTTAAAACACATTCTCTAAGGGTCTGTACACCAGACACTACCACCACCCCGCTGTGCACATGTACACACACACATACTTTTATTATCTTCCTTGCTGCTATTGTGACCTCAATTTTATTATATTTTGAGAATAATTCAAGGTGAAATACTGGAAGTACATGGACTATGTCTGTCACACCAAGAACGTTATTACTCTTTTTATCTATAAATAGGCCATGTTATTCTTAAACTAAAAGTCGAACAAAGAAACCATAGAAGAGTAGAGGCATGAAATGTATGTACAACTTTAGGGCTTTAAAATCCTACTTATATTTTAATCCAACATTTAATTTGGTTTAACTTTTTTCTAATTTGGCATGGAATATAAAGGTCATAAGATATTTTGACTATATGGATATAAAAACTGAAATACGGGTTTATAAGAATGCCTGGAGACAAAGGGTAGTATTCAGTGAAATTGCTGTCTGTTTAATTTTCTATTCATTGACTCATGATCATATGTCATTTCAATGGCATGGCCAGTGAGTATCCTACCAGAAAAGGAAATTCTATTTTTAAATAACACCTAACTTACATATTTTTAATTGCTCTTAAATATCATTTGTTTTATGATAAGTTTATTTGTTAAAACAATGAGGTTTTAGTCAAGTTCTCAATCAGCCTTTCAGGGAACTCTCAGGCCTCTCTAGTCAACCTCCAGGAGCTAGGCTCCTGTCAGCAAGCTCCCAGGGACTAAACCACCAACAAAAGTGTACACATGGAGGGATCCATGACTCCAGCTGCAAATGTTACAGAGAATGACCTTATCTGGCATCAGTGGGAGGGGAGCCCCTTGGTCCTGTGGAGGTTTGATGCCCCAAAGTAGGGGAATGCTAGGTGGGAGTGGGTGGAGTGGGGTACCCTCATAGAAGCATGGAGGACAGAGGAAGGCTAGGGAATTTATGGAGGGAAAACTGGGAAGGAGGATATCATTTGAAATGCAAATAAATAAAATAACCAACCCACCAATGCTTTATATAGACCTAAAGAATAAAAATTTAAAATGATTTAAATATTCAAGTGCGTATAATAACTTTATAAATTCACGTTTGTGGATATTCATGGCACTCAGTGTGAGCTGCATATTCTGGAATGCATTGGGAATCTACAAAGGTCAAACCTTCTGTGGGAAGTGCTCTCCTTTACATAGGTGTTAAATGCACCCAGATTATGTGGTAATAAGAATAGTGATTACAGAAATCGCGTACAATCTATGGTTATGTTTGAAATGTTTCTTAATATCATAGTATATTAACCTCCTGTATAACTTTTACATAAGAAAAAAGTTAAGATTTTATTGGGACAGTGAAAAGGACACATGTGGGTCTACATGTACTCAAGAGGTTTAAAATAATGTGACAGTATTGAGAAAACCTTAGTGCAATAGCAGATAAGGACATATGTCTCCTTTAGTCATTTAGAGATTTAGAAAAACTGCTTCTCTGTCCTGTATCTATGTACTATCAAGGACGGGAGATACTCTGCATGATGATTTTTTTTTTTTTAGCAATAATTACCCTTTTATGTATTCTTATGTCACCTTCAGTCTACTGAGTTATGTGAACTAATTGAATGCTCAGTTTGCAAGACTACTAAAACTGATATTCTTGTAATTTTCCACTGCAAAAACCTGGATTTTATTAATAGATGTCTGCTATCAATAATTACAATAGGTATTTCTCATATAGGTATCAAAAATAAATGAAAGCTTCAAATACTAGCCACTATTTTATAAGTAGGCATGATATAGAAAACTTTTAAAACTTTCTGAAAACTTTTCAGTAACTTTAAGACTCTCTTGGGCTAAGGTATAAAGTCACATGACTCAATTTGTCTGATGACATTTTACAGCATTTAATTTGATGTATTCTTTAGGACTTTGTTCTGATCTCGGAGAATCATAACTGAAAATGGAAAATAAACTTTCTTCAAAGCCAGACATATTTAGATTATATTCAAATGTCTATTTCAATAGCTTCATTTCCATATTTATGAACCAGGAACTTATTTTCAACTTTTTAAAATTGAAGTAGCAATAGCTAAGACAAAATAGATATACCTAAATTGGTGACAAGAAAAAGTATCAGCTCGCGCTGTCATCTGCGAGCCTAAAACCTAGCAATACTTTAGCAATTTTAGAAACAAAATGGTTTTCAAAAATAACCCAATAATACTGAAATGTCAAAATTAAAGAGGTATTATTCAACTTGGATCAAAATCTTTTACATTTCAGATGTTATTTTAAAATGTCAGTATTTTTCATTCAGCAGTTTATATGCAGAACAACTCTACTTCTTTGCAATTCCATGGACTGATAGAACAATAGCAGTATCACATTTCATCACAATTCATCAAGAATCAAGATGTTAGATAATTGGTGAATTAAACTAATTGCAATTCTTTCATTTTCTGTCACAATCTGAGCTGAAGGGGTGCTATTTATATTCAGTGACTTAGAATATAATTTTGTATTTAGTTAGCAAATATATATGCATATATTATAATGAATATATTATATTAATCTTCAGAAGTTTGTGTCAATTTTGATTGCTATATATCCTATGTTTATATGTGTGACATTTAAGATAGTTTTAAGTATATCTATTCAACACAAGGGTTTTTATGAATATGATTAAATAACCGTAATCAATTCATTAGGTTAATTATTTAGCAGAAAATGCAAATTATAGTTTGAAGCAGTTCAATCAATGTATTTTTGGAAGAACCATGCATAGAATCAATATTAAACAAGTATTTGCTTTCAATTAGGGATGTGTAACTGTCTTAGAGCCAATCATTTGAAAACACAATCTGCAAATTAATTGTAAATTGCAAAGTCATCTCCCAGATACATAGCATTTTGGTTCCTTTATTTTCCCCATGTTAATTGTAGCTTTTCATCTCTAGATGGTGCTCTAAGTACCTGCATCACAGAATGGCCTATTCACATTATTATGAAAGGCAGAAGAAAAGCAAACTGAAAAACAGAAGGTGCTAGAGAACTAAATAAGTCTAAAGGAAAAAAAATGGTCTTGGAACTTTTTCTTCATGATAAAACTGTCTATGTTGTCAGATAAAGCCCATAAAAAAGGTTACCAATAACAATCTTATTACAATTAGAATAATATGGCAAAAATATTTTTAAAATCTGTTTAGCAAATTCTGAATTGATGTTTCCCCAACTGATTTTGAGCATTTTCTTGACACATTTCTAGTGTGTTGTGTTAAGTACTGGCTAGGGTAAAAAAATCCTGTACACAAAGCAACTACTTAGGAATCAACTTTCTTCAAAATGCTAAATCTATCTTTGGACAAAATATATAGATGTAAGAGTGGGCTACTATTATTTTACTGCTCTAATATTGTCTATAACAGTTTAAAATATACTATGTTGAAAACTATTAAATTTTTGAGAAATTTCAAATTTAGCATCCATAAAGTTTTCTTAGGCATTGACTAGTATTTTTTTTTCACTTAAATATTTTCTATAACTGCTCTCATAAACAAAGGTGTATACTACTGCATCAGGACAACTGGGTCCACCAGATAATAGAGTTGCTATTAGTCTTTTCTTTTTATAAAAAGTTTACTGGCTTCTGGATTAAAGGAGAGTTTTAGGGTGATAAATAATCTGGTATGGTAACAACAACAGAAACAAATACTGTGAATGTTAGCTAGTACTCTATGTTCAAGACAAAACAGTCAAGCAAATAACAACATCAACAAAACCCCAGCCCAGTTGACAGAACATTTTTTCTATTGTGACATTGTAGTAATACATGGTAAGTATTAAATGCAAAGCAATATAGATTATTCAGTAAAGGCTTTTCCACCCAGAAACAGAACAATATATTCAAATATTCAAAAATCAACCTATGTCATCTTTCGGCATTATGTAGACAAGACAACAGCAGTTAAAAACCCAGTAGAATTTCCATGACTATAAATGTATTGTATGTATCTTGAATCTAGACTGCATTTTATTCTCCTATTTTTCCCCACTGTCACACTTGCATATTAATGAGAAATGTTGCCCTCTGAAATGTATTTGATTTCATTAACAGTTCTCAAAAGAGTTTTGCTCAAAGAGAATCAGAATTGCTTGCTGTTGTCATGTGAATCCTTGCAACCTTGTCGCAATTGTGTTATCTGTCTCTACTTTACAAGAGAGAGAAATTCAAATTCAAAATGAGAGTGAGGAGGAGGGAAAGGGAGGAAAAACAATAGAGGATGGAGGCAGGAAGCGAGGAAAGGCAAGAAGAGAAAAGACAAACAACTTCCATTGCAACAAATAGCCTTATTATGGAGTTTAGATGGCTCCATGTGTTCCATTGTTCTCAGCCTTTATCTTATTAAAAAAAAATTAGGATTGGCTTAAGACATAAGAAACACATAGTAGAAAAAGACCCCTAAGCAAAAGATACTTGATCCTCAAACTGTCTGTTACAAAGAAAAGTCTGTGGATTAGAGGACAGTGAGATACTCACACAAGTAACTGAGATAGTTTGTTTATTATTGTCACAAGTTTCTCTATTTGCTAAAACAGGTTTTCATATTGGACAGGAATGTTTGAAATTACTGAATCAGTGTATAGTATCTCAATTTATACAAAAGAATATGTGATTCAATCTAAACAGGAAATCTTCACATTAGATTGTTGGGCCCCCAGTGAATTTTTTTTTAAATTTGAATAACACATCTTGGTACTTGTGTTTACTGCTACTTGGTATGCAATAGAATGTTAAGAGGACCCTGCTGGGACATGGTTTTGTGGCCTAGAGGGCTAGGAGATTGGCGGGATAATTTTTAATATTTCCTGCAACACTAGAATTCCACTTTGAGTAGAAAGTGTAATTACCAGGAAGTCTAATGTAGCATATATTTATTTATCACAATATACAGCATTTATTGACACCACCCATTTCTAAATAAGATAACAGGAACACAAACCATCTATTCAACATACTTCCTTTGGCTAAATGGTTATTTGGTTTGCCACACAGTCAATATGATTGACTTAGTTGTAATTAATGGGCAATTAGCATGGCACTATAAAAACAACTATGAACTATTTGATGACTAAATACTGAAATGACCAGAGATTTAAACAATATGTTATTAAGGAGAAATGCATGATTGTCCTTCCAGAAATATTCTACTAATTTATACTCATAAGGAATACAACAGCAAAATATCAGTTCAGTTGTCTTTAGATATTGCGACAGAAATTAGTTTTGATTCAACTTCTCATTATCAAAACATGTTCTTACCAAATAATAATGTACATCTTTTTAACCTAGAACAACACGTCAAGAATTTTTGCCCAAGATAATATGTCTATTTTCTTTCCCACATTGAAAACTCTCAATTTGTAGGTCAAATGCAATTATAACATGATTTTTTTCCCATTCTGATTATGTATTATCTAAATGTGACTGTCATTTTCAACCTATTCAATTCAAGATAAAAGTATAAAAGCTCTGAGTATCTCTTTCTAATAGGACTATAGTCCTATAGTTCCATTTGACAGCTACCATAGACTCTGACACTAACAAAGTAGCAAATAACAAAGCCTTTAGTATTTGCTTCATTGAAATTTTTGACTTCTTGTTGTAAATTGCACATTGTTTCTATTATGAACTGAAATATATTTTAGATGATCAGGACAAGTTGTAGAGACTGTTGTAGATAGGTTGTCTATTTCTGGTATATTATTGTACTTACAGTATTTGATTAATGTACTTATAAGACAGTTTTATAAAAGGTTTCATGTTTCACTTAATTATTTCAAAGCATATTAAAACCACTGCAATTATTTATTGGGTGACATCGGTCATAAACATTATCTTATCTGGAGTTTTGATTACTGTGACAAAACACATGAAGAAAACATCTTGGGTAGAAATGGGTTTATTTGACTTAAGCTTCAACATCACTATGATTTGAGGAAGCCAGGACAGGAAGTTGTTTAGGGCAAGAAACTGGAGCAGCTTGCTTATGCAGAGGCTATAGAGGATGGATGCTTACTGGATTCTTCCTCATGGCTTGCTCAGACTGCTTCTAACATAAACGAGAACTGTGTTCCAGACTCCAGAGAAATGTGAGATTCCACGGACCCAATGGGATTGACTTTAGTTGTAATGCATAGAGCACAGGGGAATAGATCCTGTGGAGACAACCTCCAGTAGATAGGCATGGCCCCAGGTTAAGGGAACGGGCCACTCACCCATATCAAAGTTTTTTACCCAAGAAATGTTCCTGTCCAAAGGAAGAACAGGGACAACAAAATAGAATTGAGCTAGAAGGAAGGGCCACCATGATATATCCACCTGGGATATTATGTCTGCAGACAAACCCACCACTTTTGTTCTGGTCAAGAGATGCTTGAGGACAGGAACCAAGTGTAGCAGTTCCTGGGAAGGTCGTGCCAGCAACTGACCAATGTAGATGTGGATATTTGGAGACAAACATCAGACTAAACTCAGGGAACCTGGTGGGGGAGTTGGCAGAAGGACTGGAAGAGCAGAGGGGAAGTGCAACCCCATTGGAGGAACAATACAGACTGACTTAACCACCCAGAGACTAGACTACCAAGCAAGGAGTGTACCTAGAGGGCTCCATGGCTCCAGATATATATGTAGCATAAGATGGACTTGCCTGAGAGCAGTGGGAGGGGAAACACTTGGTCTTGGAGAGATTTGATGCCCTAGAGTCGGGGGATGCTGGAAGAGTAGGGCCAGAAAATGTGGGTGGTTGGCGGAGAACTTACAGACAAATACAGGCAAAACAGAGGGGGAAAGCAGATGTGAGATGGGGAGTTGGAGGAAGGGGAAACCGGGAAGTGGAATATCATTTAAGATGTAAATAAATGTATCGAATAAAAAAAAATTTAAAAAAAAGTCACAATAAAAGTTGATAGTATATATGCTAACATAAAAATTTAGATATATACTATTTTATGTATTGATTATGATGAAAGTCATATGGTGCCTGCAGAAATCTTGCAATGATATAAACCAATCCTATCAGGCTGCCTACAAAGATAATGTGCCTTTGAGGTTTGCATTATTATAGAGCTATCTTCTTTCGTTTTTCTCTTTAGGAATGGAACCATGATGCTCAAGTGAATGCTCAGGATTGGGGAGACAAATGCATGTACTTTCACAGTCCTGTAGATCTCAGGACAACCAGTATGTAAACTCAAATCACTTATGTATGAATGGAGGGCCCAGTTTCTGGTATTGTGCTAAAAAAGCTTTGTAAAGTAAGCACCTATTCTGATATTATCTTTTTTAAAAAAGTTAAATATCTCTCAACCAAGATGGCTCAGAGTGGCTCCATATTATGCTAATTGGGTGTTTTGTATTTTGCACAAACTGTCTCCTATAATTCCAGCTTTGTGTCTTGTAACTAGATAACAAGTGAAACAAGGTAGGGATCATCTTTTTACTTTAAAGATTAAAACTCCTATCTGAATGAAACTACTAATTAAAGTAATATGCAGGTGATATGAAATTAGAATCTCTTTAATTTTATTCTATAATTTTTTATTTATGTATGTATGTGTCTTGTCTATATATGCACATGTGAATACATCTACTTGCACTGAAGAATGCCTCTAGAGACCAGAAGAAGGCACTGAATTTTAGGAAACTGAAGTTAGAGTGGTTGTAACCCATCCCATTTGGATGCTACAAGTTGAATTCAAGTGTGCTAAAATAGCAGGATATACTTTTATCTGTTGAGCCACTTTTCCAGCCTGCTGTAATGATAGAAATTTCTAAATTTCTATAATTTAATCCACTATCTTATCTATCTTGTTTTGTTGTTTTCTTTTTGTTTTTATATTGTTTGTTTGCTTGTTTGCTTTGAGTGAGGGTTTTTCTCTGTTGTCCAGGCTGTTCTGGAACATACTCTGTAGGTCAGGCTAGCCTGGAACTCATAGAGATCAGCCTGCCTCTGCTTTTTGAGTGCTGAGATTAAAGACATGTACCACCATAAGTGCTATCTTATCTTATGATGTGACTTGTTTATGTTTGTAAGATATATTTTTAATAATAAAAATATATTTAATCTGAGAAAAAAAGATGTAAATAAATGAAATGAATAATAATAATGAAAATAAATAAACCAGGACTAACATACTAGGGAAGGTACTGCGTACAGTTGGCTTATACCCCCACATTCAGTGATAAAATTACCTCACAAGCTAGTATACAGCCTGAGCTTATCGATGTATTTTCAGTTGAGGCTGCCTTCTTTCTGTTGAATCCATGTCAAATTTTCATACAACTAGCAAGCACAACTGATGCCCTGTCCCCTTAATGCACAATACATTACTATTAAGCTACAACTTTTTCTTTTCTGGTCATCTCAGAAATCGCACATTAATGAACACATCACAATATAAAATATTTTACAAACGTAAAATTTTCCACATTTTACAATTCAAGTACTTAAGCCCTTTTCTCCTTAAAAAAATCCAATTTCTTATCAAATCCAAATCTCTATAAACCTATAGAGATATTTTGATATCTCCCCGCTTTGGTTTCTCTCACTTTTTTTGGTTTTGTTTAAACACTCTTAACTGTCGGCTCTTGTGAAAACATACATAAATGAAGTATTTTCTCACCTCAAAGGTGAAGAAGCAGTGCATAGTCACAGACAAAAGCAAAACCAAATGCTAACACTATAATTAAGTAAATGTTCAACATTTGGGATTCACTCATGATCTGCTAGTTTCCTCCACAGGGCTTTGGTCTTATCTCTGGCTTTTCACTCTGAAGCACACACAGCTTGCCTTCTAATGTTGAGCTGGTTCAACTCATCTACTGCTGCTGTTTTTGGTAGTCATCCCTGGGAACTAACATGCCCAAAATACTGGGTTCTTCTGTTCCAACTATATTGCACTTTTACTCATTCATCAATAATCTTTCCTGGGCTATCTTCATGGTACCAAATCCAAAGTTTTCTGCATGACCCATTCATTCAATCCTTGGCCCTCAATTACTACTGTGACTGTACTTTCTCACTGCACCTTTTTCAATAGCTTCCCATGACCTCTTACAGTGCTGTGTCTCATTGTTTCTATGACCTTTTTAATGGCTGGAATGCTAGCACCACCTGGGTAACTATCAAAACTTATCAAACTTGGCTGTCAGCTCTAAGTACAATCTTGGCTGCTCTTAGAACATATCTTCCTTGTGATGACTCAGAAAGAAACATTTCCCAGAAATTTTACCTTAGTAATATTGGTTTCTTCTTAATCAACATTAATTTCTAATACCCAGCCAACTCACATCAATTATCTCATTAAGGTTTTACTTTAACGGTCTTGGTTTTTTGTTAATCACAGACAATTCTTCAGTCCCAGATGAACACACACTACAACTTATTCACAGAAATAACATGGTAGAGTTTAAAGTTTAGCATCCCTCCTGGTCTTAACAAAACAGGCATGCATTGTCTGCATTTTTCACAAAGATCTTTTTTTCCAAGGTCCCACGTGAAGCACTTCATACTTTGAATATTGAGTGACTCTTCATGTCCCAAGTTCCAAAGTCCTCCCTAAAACATGGCCAGGTCTGTCTGTCATAGACAATCATCATACCGATTTCTGTCTCAGGGTTACTATTTTTGTGATATAACACCATGACAAAGAAACTGGGGAAGAAAACAGTTTATTTGACTTAGGCATCATTATTACTATTCATTATCTAAGGAAGCTAGGATGAGAAGTCAAAGAGGACAGGATCCTAGAGAGAGTAGCTGATGCAGAAGCCATGAAGAGGTACTGCTTACTGCTTGCTCTTCATAACTTGCTCTGCCTGCAATCTTATAGAGCCCAGAAGTATCATCTGAAGATAGCCCTACCTACAATCCTTCATAAATTACTAATTAAAAAATGTGGAACTGATGTATTTTCTGACAATTCCAATTCTGGGAATCTATGTGAAATAGCAGAAAACAGAACCAGTGCCTTTTCCTAATCATGTCCATCATAAAACCATGTAAAATAATGGCCAAGAGATATAAAACAGCAAGCAGGATTGTCTCTGACATGGTGAGGCCGCAAAGAAAATGATAGTCCTCCTCTATATTGAAACATGCATTAATCTAAGAGCATTATACCAAGTGGAACAATATTCTCACAGATGGATAAATTGAACATGCTTCCATTCACATGAACTATCCAAGCTGGTTAATTACAGAAAAGCATCAAGTCAAAGCTATTGCCAATAGTAGAGAAGGGGGCCCTGTGGATATGCTATTTTAAAGATAGTTTCATTGATATAAGATCATAACTTTTCAGCAACCTTTATCATAACAATGACTAGAACACTTTATGTGTCTTTTCTCATAATATATATGTAAATAAACACATTTAATAGTCTAATTATATAGAAATAAGAAATTTGCTTCAGTATTATAAAAAGAAATTTCACTCATAGGTTTTCCCCTTGCCTTATTTTCCCCTTGCCCTGTCTCTCAGTTTACCTATAGTATTCTCTTGTTGAACAAGTAGAATGTTTCTTCCTTTGTTACTGCCCTGTCTCTGTTTACCTATAGGATTATCTAGTTAAATTAGTAGAAAGAATGTTTCTTCCTTTGTTACTTCATGTCTAATCATCTATTTCTATACCTTAACTACTCTATTTGAAAGGGCTTGATTCCAACCCCAAGAACATTTCTTCTTAGTATGTTATAATAAGTGTGCATGTATGTGGATGCTCACACATGCAAGTGTGTATCACTGAGTGTACATATCTGGATGCTTATTCATGTTCAATGTGTTTGTATGTAGAGATCAAAAGTCAATGTCCAGAACCTTACTCAGTTGTTTTCAAGCTTATTCTGAGACTAGGAAGGTACACCTTGGAGTACAGTTAGGCTGGCTGGTTATAGAGCTCTGCTTACTTCGTGGTCCTTGTCTATGAAGCTCTGAGGCAGCTCCATTTAGGAATGCTAGTGACCTAGACTCAGGTTTAGATGCTTGATGCCTGAACTATTTATCTATCTGCCAGTATATTTTACTGTGTCTTCTCTGATATGTCCTATAACAAATACCCTATAATACATGTTCCATAACAAATAAACTCTGATAAGGGGAAAGCATAAAATGCCAGTTGACTACTACTCTTTGCTGACCCTAATGCAAATAACTATAAAATGCTTTTGATCCGTATCCACCTAGCACCAGTGAAGGTCTGTCAGATACCAAGTAAGTATCATTTACATAAAAGATATATGTATGTCTTTTCTTATATGTAAGTAATGTTCAACCTCAAGTTGGCCAGATGCTAGGTATATAATTATAATGAATAATAAAATATTTCTGTCTTGTCTGGCTTTTTTGTAACGCTAAAATCTCTATGTTAGCAAGTGTATCACATAACCAAATTTCAAAGAGATATGACATATAAAATATGCTATCTATTTACTTCAGTTAAATACATGGCAACTTTTAATTTTATTTTTCATTAAAATATATTGAGAACATTTTTATTAGTTACTGGCTGTGAGAAAATATATGGTATTCTTTTTTTTTCTTTTTTGCAGAGGATTGAGTTTTGAGTCTAGATCTGTTCCTCTTTCTCAAATAATCTAAAACAAGCAACAAAACCCCCCCCCCAAATAACAAAAACCAAAAATATTCCCCAATAGTGTTGTTCTGAATAAAAGACACCCTGCCTATTCAGGATAATGCTATGGTTTAATTTCTGTCTTTTCAAAATGAATTAGAATAATTAGACTAATCCTAATGCCTAAGCTTTCCTAGAAGTCACTCTGCACTCCAGTCTGTATTTCCCAAAAGGTGGTTTAATTTGGTCACTTTACTTCAGATTAAATATCAGAATTTATTCAGAATAGTAAAAGCATTAAAGCCATTCTCATATTGTTGTAGGAGGTGAAAGCTAAAAGCAAAAGCCTGTGCTGCAAAGAAATGCTGTTTGTTTTTCATTTAATAAACTTAATGGAACACCTTGTAAATCCAATCCTTCTAAAATGAAAATTAATTCCTGTCTCCAGGGGTTCAACTAAGTTATTTAATGCAAAAGTTTGGATTGAATGAAGTTTCTTTAGTGTGTGTAGAACATAGTAGTATAAGCACTTTTCCCTGTTCCAGACCTCAACAATTGTACAGATCTGGGGGTCAGAAGGGGGCAGAGAGGCAGAGGTAAAATAGGTTGGGAATATAAGGCTCTACCCAGAGCCAAGATGAGAAACGCATGCTATCATCTCTTTCACCCATGAGATAAAGCATGGGTCAAAGGGAAAATATTTGCCTAAGAATACCATAAAATAATGGAGTTTGTCTAATGTCAGTGCAACTTTCAGACACCAGCTCTCTTCTATGGTAATAAGGGAAATAATCTACCATATGCATGCTTACAGTTTTGAGTGAGCGATTTTATGAAGCTAATAGTGTGCGTGAGTAAAAAAACAAATAGCAAGCAATGGATTGGTTAAAAGAGTTATAATTAACAAAAACAAAACACAACAACAACAATGAAAACCTTAACAAACTCAAGAGAGATTCTGATGTAGCCTGACAGAAAAAAAAAAAAAGATATCACCAAATCATCCACGCACACAGAAGCAGCCAAGTAGACTGGAAGTTGGAGGTACTTGTTTCCTGATCCCCACTGAGATCTTTCTCCATGGCTGTCTTAGTAAGGTTCTCATTGCTGTGAGGATACACCATGACAAAAGCAACTCTTATAAGGACAAATATTTAGTTGGGCTTAACTTATATTTTCAGAGTTTCAGTCCAATATCATCATGGCAGAAAGCATAGGAGCATGGAAGCAGACATGTTGCTGTTATAGAAACTGAGACTTCTATATTTTAACCCCAAAGCAGCCAGGAGCAGATTGGCAACCTCAGGAAGCTTAAAGCAGCTCTCTTTGACCACTCTCACAGAGACACACTTCCTCCAAGTCCACACCTACTCCAACAAGGCCTTACCTCCTAATACTGACACTCCCTGAGCCAAGCACATGCAAACCATCACAATGGCTGAACTTCCATTTTCTCATTCTCACTGCATGCCTGTTGTCCCAGCTACAAATGATTTTCCTTCTTGCAGTTCACAAGAATGTAATATTTTAAATGCCTTAGCTGTTCCTGGATTTTCTTTCCACTTTCATGAGGTCTGTGGAGCCAGCTTGGCCCAAGACAAGAAATTTACAGGTAATAAGGGAAGGGCTCTTTACAGAAAGAGTCTGAATTTACAAGCTTTAACAGCACATAATAATTGGCTATCATTATAATGTACTTGCTTGTAAGTATGTTATATCTGTTTTTCCATCCCCAGTCCTGCTACTGGAATGATGACTCTAATACTAATTAGTTGTTATTAAATGCCTAGACCATTTGGATCATTCCCTGACTAACTCTTAACGTATTTAACCCATTTGAACTATTCCATCTACCCTGTAGTTCATTATTTCTCCTTTACTATAGCCTGCTTCTTCCTTTGTGTATTATTCTCTATTTATTACATCTGTCTCCTCTGTCTTTCCATTTCATCTTTTATTTCTTACTATTTCCAAGAATCCTCTCTTCCTGACTGTGGCTCATGTCTATTTTCTGCCTCAGGTCATTGGCCATTGTCTTTTGTTCTGTCAGTGATACTTTTAAGAGAGTTTCTCTAGATAATTATTGTATCTAGATACTATTGTAAAAACACACTGTCTTAGAGTTTTATGGCTGTGAACAGAAAGGATGACAAATGCAACTCTTATAAGGACAACATTGGGGCTGACTTATAGGTTCAGAGGTTTAGTCCATTATGATCAAAGTGGGAACATGGTAGCATCCAGGTAGGCATGGTACTGAAAGAGTTGAGTCAAGCAAATATAAACCATCACATTCTACTCCCTGACCTCCATAGGTTTGTTCAAACCTATAAGTCTATGGGGGGGGCCATACCCAATGCAAAATATATTTTGTCCAACTTCAAAGGTCCCCATAGTCTATAATATTCTCAACAATGTTAAAAGTCCAAAGGTCAAAGTCTTTTCAGGGATTCATCTACTCACTTAACTCTAATCCCCAAAGCAAAACAGAAAAGTACCTGGGCAAACTCCAAATTCTGCATCTCCATATCTGATTTCAAAGAGGTCTTCAGATCTTGACTCATTTTTTAATCTTTGTTGAGTGCAACAAAATTCGTTCTCACAGGATAGTTCCACTCCCTGTTAAAAGCTTTCCTCAGCAGATCGCCCATGGCTCTGGCATCTCAAACATCTTGGGGTCTCCAAGGCAAATTCAATATTACAGCTTCTAGTTTCAATGTCTGGGATCTTCACATAATCTTCTGGGCTTCTCCAGCTCTGCACTCTGTAGTACTCTAAGCTCAGACTGACACATTCCACTGTTGCTGCTGTTCTTGGACTGGCATTTCCAACACACTGGGGTCTTCTGCTGCAAGTAGGCTTCACCAATAGCCTCTCATAGGCTCTTTTCATGGTGCCAAGCCATAAATCCTTTGCATAATCCCTTCAGTCCTGGCCCAGCAACTACAACTGAGGCTGTACCTTCACCAAGGCCTTCCTTGGCATCTCAGAGTGCCAAGCTTCAGCTGTCCTTCATGATGCCCTAATGCCTTCAAAACCAGCACCACCTGCTTGATTCTTACACATTATCAAGTACAGCTGCAACTTAAGGTACAACCTTTGCTATCTCTGGAACACAGCTTTTCTGTGCTTTCAGAAAACACTTCCCAGAAGTTTTCACTTTTGTGATGCTGGCCTCTTTTTAATCACCATGAATTTCTTAGCTCCAAATAACCAGCATCAATTTTCCCAGTAGTCCCTTCTAATTTTTCACTCTAAAGCCAGTGCCACATGGCTGAAGCTCTCAAGTTCTGCTGCTTGTGGGAACTGGAACATGGCCCCCTTGTTCTATAACATTATCACTAGCTTTCTGTTTTCCAAGTCCTTCACTGCCTAAACTTGATTGTCCTGGATCTTGCTTTGTAGATTGACCTTGAATTCAGAGAACTACTTGGTTATATTTCCTTGGATTAAAGGTGTATACCACCATGCCTGGATCTAAATTTAGCTGGGTAGGATCTTGCCCCAAAGTTCCATTCCCTTAATTTGCTATGTCATTGAACATAGGATTCAGCTGCCTTTCACTCCCTAGTGCCCCTTTAATCCTAGAACCACGTATTTTATATTTTTCCTTTCTCAGTTTTCTGTTCATGGAAAATACTCTTCATCAAATTTAACCAGAGAATAAAGTCTCTGTCAGGTTTTTTTGAGACTTTCCTTAGTCAATGCAATTAATCTGAGTCTCTTCACTTTAGACCCAGGCAAACTCTTTAAACAAGGGTAAAAGCAAGTCATGTTCCTCACCTAAATACCACAAATACAGTCTCTAGGCCACATACTAAAATTTTTCACTGAAATCTTTTGGGCCAGGTCTGCATAATTCAGATCATTCTCAGCAACAAAGTCTTCCATATTCCTAATAGGATGGTCCATTAATCCCCACTTGAAGCATTCTGCTGCTTTCCAAATCCAAAACCTGAGAATCCACATTCTTCCAAACAAATGTGTGGTCAGGCCTATCACAGCCATACCCCATTCCCTGGTATCAACTTCTGTGTTAGTGTTTTACTGCTGTGAACAGACATTTAAGTGGGGCTTGTTTACAGGTTCAGAGGTTCAGTCCATTATAATCAAGTCAGCAACATGGCAACATCCAGGCAGGCATAGTACAGGAGGAGCTAAGAGTTTTACATCTTCATCAGAAGAATGCTAGCAGAATACTGACTTACAGGAAGCTAGGATAAGGGTCTGAAAGCCCACACCCACAGTGACACACCTACCTCAACAGGGCCACCTCTCTAAATAGTGCCACTCCCTGGGCTTAGCAACTATAAGCTCTCACACACACGTACCAGGCAATCACATCCCACTCCTTTCATCTCAGAACTCAGGAGGTGGAGGCAGGAAGATATCTGTAAATTCAAGCCCAGCCTGTTCTATAAAGTGACATCCAGGGCATCCAATGTTACCCAGAGAAACCCTGTCTCAAAAAAAAAAATCATGCAATTTTAATTCTGTTTCTGTAGTTCAGATAGAAAATATTTTGAAAAAAGAGATAAATATATTATCTCTAAATAATATACTATTATATATGAATATGCATGTGTGCCTAATAGTATATATTTAGAGTATTATATGTATGTTATATGTGCTAAATATAATTATGTCATATATATTTTTCTAAAGCACTGGTTCATTTATACAGAGTCCTTATTATTTCAGTGAAAAGAGCAGTGGGAAGGGTACCAACTTCAATTCAGTGGCTTCTATGTTGTTGCTTTGTTATAACTAACCAGAGACAAGTAGCATATTTTAAAGACTTTTTAATATAGGAAATATGATAAAAGTCAACTTCCATTTAAAACACTATAAAATTATTTTAAACAGAAGAGTGAAAGAATGTTTTAATGTGTTTTTAAGACACATATCTGAACATATCAAAAAACATGAAGGCTGAATTTGCTCTTTAAAAATGACGTTTCCACAAATTGTTATTCTGACTGAAGAAAAATAAAAATGGACAATTTGAGGTGCGTGACCAAAAATTTGAAATACTGTCAGCGACCATCATTTTCACCCCAAATCAAAGCAGTCTACACAGTGATTTTGAGTGGCATTTTGAAATGTGCTTGTGAATAAAACAGAAAGAAAATGGCAAGCCTCACATTCAAATGCCCACACAGAGATAATAATGGAAGCGATGTTTTATGGGTCATTGGGGAAGGCAATCCCATCTGAATGTTTGTTCCTAAGGATGATAAGAGCAGAGTGAATATTCTTCTGCATCATATCACTCAGACTAGAGGAACGACTGATGGATGATGATTGATTTAATACAGAAACCTGAGCAACAGAGGGTGGAGGAAATGGGGGGGGATATTCCAGATTCTTTGATATTGTAACAGATCCAAAGCCCCAGAGTCCTGAAATTACCCCTGAGAATGCATATATAAATTTGTCCTCTCTGGTGCCCTTGGGTGTAAAAATATAATAGAATTATAAAGCACAAGCAACAAGATATGAAGACTAGTTGTGTTCCCTTTTGTTTTCCATGACTAGAATAAGCACATCCTCTTGAACTTTCCAAGCAGATGGTTGTCTGTTCTGAGATGAATGATTAGTACTGAAGGAAATTCTTCAACCTTACTGAGGAGCACACAGTCTGTGCTGACAAGCAGTAATAAGAAATGTCCTACTTGAGTTAACATTTCAGGAGTGCTTGCATTTGAGATGTTAAGTAGGAAGGTGATCCTCCTGTGTGGGTCTTGTTTGTTTAATGTTGTTTTACTGCTATTTTTTCCTATTATTCCTCAAAGGTTCTCTTTCTTAGATGTACAATATGACTGTCTTACCCTGAGGGCTGGAATTACTAAACAAACACGGGCTTCTCTTGGCTTTTGGTGAGTACTGGGGATAGCCATTTGCCAGTTCCTTTGTGTTTTGCAATTCATTGAAAGTTTTATTACATTATCATATAGCTAGCTGTACTTTTAAGTTTTTAGATGGTTGTCTGCCAGAAAACTAGGTGTTTTTCATAGAAACATTATAAGATATGATTCTCACTATCACAATAAGGATGACTGTGAATACAGGTACTCAGTATGATGTCATTTATGCCATTCAATTTTATTTTATCTTCTTTGTTTTGTTGTACTTAAAAAAATTGGACTAATCAATCCCATGAAGAAGATGACAAGGAATATCAGAGTAACCTTCTGAAACATTTCACTGCAGTTTTGAAATGTCATATTTTACTTCCTTTCCAGATGCAGTTTTGACACACATTCTGTAAAGTGGGTAATAATGAAATGATAAGTATGTTTATAAACCTTTTAGAAACACAGAGAGATATTTTACTAGTCTTTACCCTGATCTTTTCTACTTTACGGTAAACAAGTAGGAATATTGCTGTTCAACAGGGGATTTCTACTATATAATTTATTTCCAGTGCTTAACAATTCTGCGGGCTCCTTAAAGAATAGAAAAGATTGTGTCTTCCAGCCACACTGGAAGTACCTTAACCCTGTATTTTATTGAGATTTTGGACAATTGAGAAAAGCTTGACTAGACTAAGGAATTGTTTTCATCCATTTAGAGTAATTGCCTAGGTGTTAGGGAGACTGCTCAGCTAACAGAGGCTCAGTGAGGCAAGGCTCCTGCAGGTATACCTGATATAATTCCAGTCTCCAGGACACACATGGGAGAAGGAACAAAATATGTGTAGGACAGTCGCACTCAGGGACACACATACATATATGTGCAAACATATAGCACACAAAATAAATAAATAAAACAGAACATGATATAAAAAAAGTAGAAGAGTAAATATTTACATCATTTTAATAATACTCTTTCCTTGTTTTAGTGATTTAGTAAACAATAACTACTTCTTGATCATATTTAACTGCATTATGTCCTTTAGTGTTGCTAAAAAGAAGAAGTAGAAAGCAATTACTTGAGAGTCAGGATTTTAGAAATCTCGGGATCAAATTAAGAATGACTAAATGAAATCAAAGCAAAAATTCCAAAGCTCTACAATGCGAAGGGTCATGATTCATTGAATTAAATTATTATACAAAACACCAAGCGAAGCCAAAAATCCATACCTTTATCAGCCCCAAACTAAGGAAAACTTGCTGTCTCAGCATTTATACACACTTCTTTCCCCTGTTCATTTACATACATCAGATGATACAAAAAGGTCAACATGGTGACAGCTTACCCTTGTACCTGATGAAAACAGGAATTACTGCAAAAAATTCCTCCTGCTGCATGCTTAAGTGGCTCTGCAAAAGATGTTTCAAAAAAAAGCTGCCCCTTAGTCTTTCACAAGAAAGGAACAGTTCATTTAATAATGTAATATTAGATCAAAGACAACAAAACACATAAAGAATCCTTACAGGACCAGTTTGACAGTCCCTGGGAAAAACAGAGATAAAAAAATGACAGAAAAAAATGCCAAAAATAACAATAATAATAAAAATGCAGGATGTCGTACTCAAAGATGAAAGAACTGCAAAGGCTTTCCACTACAATAAAGCTTTAAGGAAGACTAAAGAACTCTGTCGCTGTACCTGAATGTTTCCAGATCTTAAAGCAGGTTCACACTCTTGAGCATGGCTGCCTGTGAAAGCATTTTATGGAAAGTCCCTAGGAAAATAACACAAGGATTCCTTGAACAAAAGCCCCTGGCCTGCTTTACAGTGGAGGCTGTGAGAAGAATAAATAAAAAGAATTCATATCAAATAACCATAGGATTTTTAAGTGACTTGGGGATGGGACAGTTTGCTTTGCTTTTAATTGTTGTTTCTGAGTTCAATAGTTAGATATTTCTGGAATTTCCTATTGGTATGCGTGTTTAAAAGTAATTTATTTTCTTTTTTCTTTTTTTTTTAAATTTTTTTATTCGATATAATTTATTTACATTTCAAATGATTTCCCCTTTTCTAGCCCCCCCCCCCACTCCCCGAAAGTCCCGTAAGCCCCCTTCTCTTCCCCTGTCCTCCCTCCCACCCCTTCCTAGTTCCCCGTTCTGGTTTTGCCGAATACTGTTTCACTGAGTCTTTCCAGAACCAGGGACCGCTCCTCCTTTCTTCTTGTATCTCATTTGATGTGTGGATTATGTTTTGGGTATTCCAGTTTTCTAGGTTAATAACCACTTATTAGTGAGTGCATACCATGATTCACCTTTTGAGTCTGGGTTACCTCACTTAGTATGATGTTCTCTAGCTCCATCCATTTGCCTAAGAATTTCATGAATTCGTTGTTTCTAATGGCTGAATAGTACTCCATTCTGTTACTTACCTCAAGCTAATAACAACAAAACCCTGCATTTGCACCCTCCATGCTCTTCTTCAAATTAGCCTTGGCAATGTTCTCACTGTGCATGTTCCTGTGAGTGGCATAGGGAGAACACTATGCCTCTTCCTTTTGTGTCATGATAGCTGTGTACTTCCTTGACATTATGTATAAGGGAGGCTACCAGACTTACACTGAGACACTCACTCTGTCTTCTGTTCTTTGGTTGGTATATAGTACTAGAGCTCAAACCTCACCTTTGGGGAATGACACTACCACAATCCATGAAGAGACTATGTATATACGTCCTGACCCAGAAAGTGAAAGGTGTCAACTCAACAAAAAAGCTGCCTCAACCTACAGTTCCAACCACAGCCTCATGTAAGTGAGCTGCTATCAGAAAACTCGGGCAGACAATTTGCAAGCTGTTGAGTTGAAAGGGTGTTTGGTTCTAAGATTCTAGGTTTTAAGAAGATTTTAAAACAGAGATAGACATGAATAACAGATTGATCACCAAGTGGTAATATTACATACCATTAATCTTAGCACTCCAGAGACTAAGGCAGAGGTAGACAGTTCTCCCTGAGTTCAAGGCCAGCCTCCTCGACAGAATGAGCTCCAGGACAGCCAGAGCTACACAGAGAAATCCTGTGTTGGAAAACTAATAATTGATGATGATAATAATGATGATGATGATGATAAAAATAAATTGATTCTGTATGTGAATCCTTAAAACAATGAAGTATAATTCTTATATAAGATTAAATTGCTTTGGAATGTTAATTTTTCAAGATTTCCCCTATTAAATTTAATATCATAATTTACATTGTTTTGATGTCTCAGGTTCTTTATTTGCTGCTATTAAAATCTTCAACATTGGGTTTAATTTAATTTTGTTTTTTTTTAATTAATTCATCTCTTTTCTCATATACTACATCTCTAAATGTCATTGCAATTACCCTTCTCTCCTCTTTTACCAGTCCGTTCTCAGTTTCCTCCTCTCTCCATCCAATAAAATCCATCTTCTTCATTGATCACATAATAGTACACTGGCAGACAAGAGACTGAATACAGGAAAGAAAGCAGCCAACTTGTCACAAAAAATGTGTAATTAATTCAAAGGTAATAATATAAAAACAGAAAGAGTTGATGTCAGATACTTTTATCACATTTGTGTGTTTGTGTGTGTGTGTGTGTGTGTGTGTGTATTTGAACACATGTTGGAAAGTTTCATGACTTATGTCTGTCTTTCTATAATGTGGGGTCCAGAATTGAAATCAGGTTGGGGAGATCAGTTGGGAATGCTTTCACTTGCTGAGCTGTATTCCTGGCTCTATAATATCAAATTTGATATTATGTCAGATTTGATATTATGGTATGAGAATATATTGTTGATATTACTTCACATAGACATCGTAGTCACTCGATTATAAAGAGGGAGGTAAAAATAATTCTGTTCTATATACATATAGATATATAGACATATAGACATATACATATATACATACATATATGCATATGTGCATATACGCATATATACATATATATGTGCACTTGTGTATGATTGAATCTATAAGGTTAAATAACATAGCAAACACACATGTGATTGTGTTTAGAATATGTATGTGAAGACACATACTCTCACACATACTCACATACACACATACATATATATTTTCAAAGTTAGGTAACTTTACTTTTGAAGAGGGGTAAGGAAATAATTTTTCATTATAAAGGGCCTAGTGGATTCTTAGGAAGAAATACCCAAATTAATATAAATCAAGAATTTTATTTAAGCTTTGAGAATATACTATATTTACTATAGCCTTTGTTCTAGATATTATACAGCTCTTCCTGATATTCTTGACTGGGTTACTGAATAAGCAAATATATAGTATGCATGAATATGCATTAATATATCTACTTTCAGTTTACCACTTTAAACTAAATACAATTATCTAAGCATTCATTTTAAACCAAGACCAGAGAAGCTCCTAAATTGAATGTAAAATTGGTGTACTTAAGCTAACTCTTTAGGGTTCACAAGGTTTTGACAAGCACAGTCATATTTTACAAAGAAACATGAAGATGAACTCAAATGAAATCACAGAATCCCATAAATTCTGAAGAATTTGCAGTAAAAGTGAGTGGTTCAACTAAATTGAAAAAGTGAACCAAGGTCTCAGCTAATCTAGAAACAATGAAACACTTCATTTCAAATCCTGGCCAGGGTCTAGACAAACTTGACTTTCTCTAAAATTGAACTCCCAAGTAGAGTTCCCATGTGCTTATGTTTAAAATGAAATATTATTTTGACATTTGCTCAGACAAAGAAATAAATTATAGTTTGCAGTATTAGAAGAACGGAAGATATTTGTATATTCTTATGATACCATAAAAAGAACATTGAAAATGTCTTCCCTGAGATCATTAAAGTCTAATTATGATTTATGTTATAGGTAAGATGATCAAAATTGACATTTTGCATTGTTGTTTATATTGAGGTTGTATTGCCATTCTCTTAAAAAAGGAGATGCCTCAGGACTTATGAATACAGCACATTAAAAATTAATATTTTAGAAATTTTGAGACTGTTTTTTACATTGCCTGATAAGTCCTGAATTCTATATTTTCAAAATTTGTTATTGAAACCTTGAGTCATCATGTAGGCAGTGTACTCATTAGGTGCTACATTAATAAAAGTTGAAAAAAAAAAGGAATTTTCTGTGAAGATGCTTAATGAACATTCCTTCCAAAGTTCCTGGAATCTGAGAAAAGAATGTTCTGACCTGTGTAGAAATCAAATCAGTTGATTTAGTGATAATAAACAACCTTGTCTGACATAAACTCCTTGGTGTTTTCAATCCACAAAATTTGGGAATGTGTTCTATGCAGATAAGTGCAACAAGCCATATGATTACATAAATGTACTTTTACATTTTCAAGAAGAAATAGATTTTATTACCTTTTAGGTTGCTTGGTATGTAATTTAATCAGTTTTATAGAATAGAATTTGAAACAAGTTTCCTTAAAGGTATAACTAACATATTGCATGTCTCTTTTTAATAAATCAATCCTAAAGGTAAGTTTTTTTTCCTTCTTCTTCAACTCTACTCTTTATTTATTTACACAGTTATCGTGTAAGTGTGGTATAAAGGCATATGCAGCCCTGTGTCTATAGACATCAATGGATAGGCTATGGTTGTTTTTTTTTTTCCTTTCCACAATGTAGGTCATTAAAATTGGACCCATGTTCTTAAGCTTTATGACAGATCATTTCTACCACTAAAACATCTTATCATTTAAGGAAGTCCTATCTTATAGCATCCAAATATAACCTCAAAATTTAACATTATCTAATATTTAAAAATACAAAAAATAATTTAAAATACTCAAAAGTTTTGACATTCATAACAGTTGTTCAAATTTCTCTTAGAGGTAATGTAAATGAACTCTCTTAGTGTTTTGTGAATTCTCTCAAAGAACATAACTATAAAGTCAGGTATGTTTTAGTGGATTTTGATGTTTGAGAAACAAATATCCAATATTTTCACCTTTGCTCATCTAGTCACATACTCAAGACATACCACAGAACACTTTGAAGAACAGTATTTTTTTTAAATGTTTTTATACAAAAGCCTGGAAGAAATTTTCTTAAAATCTGAACAGTATTGTTTATCTTTAAAGTTTGCTTTTTTGTTAACAATTCATCAACATCTCCAAAATTAATGACCTTATGACTAATGAATATGACAAAAAGCAATATTAATATAAAAGAAGCAATTAAAGGGTAATAAACATATAATAAAAATAACTGAAATAAAAAAGCAAAATATTCTCCATTGCTTCTGTACCGTGACAAAATACTAACTTACAAGCAACTTATGATTAAAGGGGTTTGTTTCAGATAGTATTTCTACATCACAGTGCATCATGTGAAGAAGTCAAGGTAAGTTCTTGATAAAGAGACCATGTTAAAATGATGCCTACCACCTTGCTTTTCATAGCTCAGTCCACTGCACAAAGATTCCTATAGTACAAGTCAATGTTTTCTGGGATCTTCCACACACATTATTCCAATAATGAATCCTCAATCGAAGCTCTGTTTTCCTAATAATCTTTAGGTTGTTGTCATGTTGACAAAAACTAATCAACATGTGAAACAAAGTTAAATCAATTTTTCTGAGTGTATCATTCCAAAAGAACTAGTAAATTCCACATAATAGAAATTTCAGAAAAGTCTTATAAGCATTTAAGTCATTGTTTAATACTGTGTTTGCTTATTTCTTTTATGTTCTAATAAGAACCAAGTCTTTGCTATAACACAAGTTACAATGATAATTTCTGAACATATGATAGGGATTTTTAGGCTTTAATCCCTTAGTAGTTTTTTTATTGAGACTTGATTTTTTTTTCTCACATATCACATCCTGATTTACCATTTCAATTCCCATTACTCCTCCTAGGTTCTCACCAATCTCCATGCTTATATATGAACCCCTTTATGCCACTCATAGAAAACAAACTGCCTTCTAAGAGATAATTCTAAAATAGGGTAAGACAAAGCAAAAATTAACATATTAGAAATGAACATAAGAAACACACAGAAGGAAAGAACCCAAGAGAAGGAACAGGAAGAATTAGAAACCCACTCATTCATATACTGAAGAATCCTATTATAAACACAAAACTGGAATCCATTATATATATGCATATATATATGCATATATATATATTTATAATGTGTGTATGTGTATGGGATTATTAGACTTTAATATACATACACAAATACACACACACACACACACACACACAGGACATATGAGGTTAAAAAGTAAGAAAAAGAAGTCAAAAGTTAAAAGAGCGAAAATATTCTTTTAACTTATATGTGTACATATGTTAAAATGTATGTTTAAAATATATATGTGAAAGAAAATAATAAATACCTGTGTAGAGGATATGTTGGAACTATGCTACCAGAAAGGCATAAGAAATGTTACAGTTGAATGAGCTCAAACACCAGAAATCTCAGAAATTTGATGACAGGAATGGAGCCATTTGATAATCTGTTCTTTATACTTCTTCTGGAACATGTAACCAGGACATAAAGCCATACTACATTACACTTGGGGTTCTTCTCCATGCTAATGAAATATCTAGATAGCCTTGAACCTTTAGCAAATGAACTTCACTTTCTTGTTATTACTTCCCCTAAAAGGTATATAGTCCCCACAAGTAAAGTGTATGTGTTCACATATTTAATCAGACCAGATACTCAGGCTCTGCCTCCCCCTCTCCACCTGGCACATTGATGCATCAAATGGGAAGGGAGATCTCCTACCCTTGGTTCCTGACATCTTCTTTCAGAGGTATACCAGTGGTGCTCAGGTTCCCAGAAAGGAAAGCAAGGACTGCTGTGGAATGCCCATTTTTGACTTGGCCTTATCTCCTTCTGGAGGTGTGTTGGTGATAGTGCCTTGGTATCCCCAGCAGAGAGGCATGACAAAGAACAGACTTGATACAACACTCAGACAAGACACTTCATTTATTTGTTTGTTTGTTTATTGGTATTAGTTGGAGTCTTGTCAGCTCAAATAAGTTTGTGGTTTTCCTATGTCTGACTCACACAGTTACATTTACAGTTCCCTAGAAGGATGTGGTTGGGAGATGCTTAGAACATCACATCCTTATGTCCTGAAAAATTTGTTTGTCTTTCTAGACATCTCTAAATGCCACATATGAATTTGTCACCTCTATCAGTAAGAAATACAATATATTTTTACTTCCAACCTTGGTAATTTAATCCTTGTGCCCAAGGACATTTCTTTTCATCTTCTTATGTATTTGAAAATATCTTCCATAATAAATCAGTTAAATTCTCAAAGACAATTGCATTCTATCATATGACACAGCATAAAGCAATCCTCTGTCATCTTGTGTCTATTATATATAAGATTTTCATGAAGTACATGGACAATAATAAAAGATAATATATTAATTCTGACCTCAATCACATTTACTATATGAGAATTATATATTTATTAATGTAATTAATTAGGAATTAGAATTACTATGTATTGTCCTAAAAAATTGCAATGAAAAAAAAAAACTGTGAATATCTCAGAAATTTTGCTCATAAAAAGCAAACAAATGCCAGTAACTTATTATAGAGAATATAAAAACAGATGTGAGACGGTGAACAAAGGGTGTGGCAAATATGAATTCCTTTGTAGAAAAGAATGTCTTAGAAGGATTCTATGATAAGGGGTTTATTGAAAATTAGATAATGACAACCGTACAAAGAGTGCTGTATATTATTCAAGGCAATCCACATTTAAGTTGTATTTTTACTCTGCAACTTGTCTTCAGACATATATTCCATGCCGTCTAAATATTAAAGCATAGTGATGATGCAGTTTTATGATTTGGCATTTACATATACTGGGCATTGACCAAATTATTTTAAATAAATTTCTCTTTCCTGCAGCACTTATCATTTAGTTGGGTTAGGAGCCTTCAGAAATTGCATTTTTAAATGTTTACATATTAAATTGCTGAGATTTATAGTCACTTAAGGTCAGTAGATCATTAGAATTTATTTATGATATATTGCAATATACTGGTTTAGAAGTTTTTACTATTTTTTTCTTTTTGTTTTTCTTTTTTCTTTTTCTTGAGTTAGACCCCGACTTTATACAAGATTTTGAGGGAATTTAATTATTAATTTTCTATCTATGATTATGTTGCTTTGACTTATTAAATATGACATTGAGAAAAGCTTACTGGTATTTAGATATATTTTAAATCATACAAAAATATTTTTTAAAGGTTTACTAGTTTAGCTTTTATGATTTTATTTGATCATATTTAACTTTATTTTATTGTATGAATGTTTTGGTTTCTTGAGTGCCCAGTGAATAGAAAGTTTATAGATAGTATCCAAGGACACTAGATTTCCTAGAACTGGAGTTAAGTGCTGGTTGTGTATGACCAAGGCATGTGGGTACTTGGTATCAGAAAACCAAATAAACCTTTTTAAAAAAATGGGGTGTAGAGCTAAACAAAGCATTCTCACCTTGGAAATCTCAAATGGCCAAGAAGTACCTAAGGAAATATTCAACATCCTTAGTAATCAGGGAAATGCAAATCAAAATGACCCTGAGAGTCCACCTCACATCAGTCAAAATGGCAAAGATCAAAAACTCAGGTGACAGCAGATGCTGGTGAGGAGATAGAGAAAGAGGAACACTCTTCCATTGTTGGTGGGACTGAAAGCTGGTAGAACTACTCTGGAAATCAGTCTTGTGGTTCCTCCGAAAATCCGACATAGTATTACCTGAGGGCCCAGCTATATAACTCTTGGGAATACACCCAAAAGATGCTCCAGCATATAACAAGGACTTATACTGCAATATGTTCTTAGCAGCCTTATTTATAGACAGAAGCTGCAAAGAACCCAGATGTCCTTCAACAAAGGAATGGATACAGAAGGTGTCACATTTATACAATGGAGTACTACTTCTGAATAGCTGTTAATCTTTCATCTATGGTCAAATCCTAAAGAACTTGAATCTAATATAGGTAAAAACTGCCATATCAAGAGGTAAGATAGACATGTATGTAGGGAAAGCAGTTAAAGGCAGTTGGAAGAAGACTTACCCATCAGTCCCAGAGCTCATGTTCAGTCTCCAGCACCATATTATACCATATTATACTATAGCGTATCAGCTGTCTCCTCCTGGAAGAGAAGAGAAAATAGGATAAGAAATTCAAGGTGATCTTCAGCTACCCCGTATTCAAAGGAAAACAAAACAAAACAAACAAAACAAAACAAAAAAAAAGCATTAAAAAAAAAGAAGAACAAATAGGAAGTCAAAATCTGGAATACTTACCAAATCAAGGATTACTCCAAATACAAGGAATGTAGAAATTTTATTCCAGAAATAAAAAAAAATTACGAATATGGGCTAGGGGCACATTGTAGAGCATGCAGAATTTGAGATATACACTACTGAGAATGATCTTTTTAAGGCTATAGATAAAGAAGGAATGCTGATGTCTACCTATGTTCCTGGATATATTTAGCTTTATTGTAAGGATTGGAGCTAGGAAGAGGTCTCCAAAGGTGCACAACTTACAGTAGATCCTACATAGCTAGTAGATCACAGTTGATCCTCAGTGGCTAGTAGATCACAAATGATCCTTGGTGGTTAGTAGAAATATTTCTGTGTGTTTTATAAGTGGTTAACCTTAGAACTCCATGTCTTAAGGAATTATATTAAGCACAAAAAGCTTGCATAGAATGTTTAATTCCCACATATTCCATCTTGAGTGAGTTTTGGAGGCTATTTATTTAGAAAAGGATACTATAATATTAATATAGAAGGTAGCCCACCTTGGATGGAGCTGGAGAACATCATACTAAGTGAGGTAACCCAGTCTAAAAAGATGGTATGCACTCACTAATAAGTGGATATCAGCCTGGAAAACTGGAATACACAAAACATAATCCACACATCAGAGGTACAAGAAGAACGAAGGAGTGGCCACTGGTTCTGGAAAGACTCAGTGTAGTAGTATAAGGCAAAACCAGAACAGGGAAGTGGAAAGGGGTGGGTGGGAGAACACGGGGAGGGAAGGGGGCTTATGTGACTTTCAGGGAGTGGGGGACCAGAAAAAGGAAAATCTTTTGAAATGTAAATAAAAGATATCGAATAAAATATATATAAAAAAAGAAGGTAGCCCATTTCTCACATGGACAATTTCATAATTGCTAAATAGGGAGACGATAACAATGCCAACAAAATAGAAGACTGAAAAAAGATCAAAGAAACAGAAATGTAGGGTAAAAATAAACTCAGGAGTTAGAGGCATGTCAGTTTGAAACAGAACTGTCTGAGTTGAGGCTAAAGGCATAGTAACACCTCATTATGAAAGAATTTGAAACAAAGTGGAGATCATTACAACCTGAAAAATTAATTGGAACATTTTGAGTTATTCTTTCATACTATCTAGCAGTTTTTTAATTAAATCTATTCAAAAAAACTTTTAAGTACCAAGATTAGAAAGAAAAGAACCATCTACTGCCATATTTAATCAAAGGAGAAGACTTATGTCCCAAGTGTGGGAAAGGGGAGAAGTAAGGTCTACACAAACTAATGTCTACTACTATTCATAAGTTTCAGTATTTATTTATTTATTTATTTATTAAAGTATTGAGTAAACTCCTTATTAAAAATTAGAATTGGTGAAAATAAAAAGATGAAAACAAGTAGAAGTTAGATTAACTTTCTATGTAAAATAAGCTTTGTTATATATGAAGGGAATTATGAAAATAATCAGGTAAAAGAATAAATACCCTGAACCTTTATTTCCTGTGTGTTTCCTATCAGCCAGACTTCTCTCTGACAGCTCAGCATAGACAGCTAATGCTATTTTAGACTTCATTATTTTTCCTTTTTATTGCTTATTTTATTTATTTACATTTCAAATGTTACCCCCCTTCCCAGTTTCCGCTCCACAAACCCACTATATGCTCCCCCACCCCTGTCTCTATGAAGGTGATCCTTTTATCTCCCATTCCTGCCTCAGCAGCCAGGATTCCCCTATGCTTATTTTTAATATATCAGAGAGAAAGATGTGCAGTCTTTCTCTGTATTGTACAGAGTCTGTATTGTACAGGAAATACTGGCTTGCTAGATAGAATGTTTCCTCATATATATGGAAAGGTAGATGATAGATAGATGCATAGATAGAAAAATAGATAGACAGACAGACAGAGATATAGACATAGCCACATGTGATGTATGATGTCTTTCTTCCATTCTTTCTTCTTTCATTCCTTCCTTTTCTTTCTTTTCACGTCTTTATTTCTTCCTTCCTTCCTTCTTCCTTCTTCCTTCTTCCTTCTTTCTTTCTTTCTTTCTTTCTTTCTTTCTTTCTTTCTTTCTTTCTTTCTTTCTTTCTTTCTATCTTTCCTTTATTCTTTGTCCTCTTTCTTCTCTTGTGACTGACTTACATTTCACTTTGTACAGGCACTTTAAATTATATGAAGGTAATTTTAATGGATCCTTCAATTCTTTATTGCAAAATATCCAATAATAAAAACTATTGACCATGTACTATTCTACAAAGCTGGGATTATTAGGAATAAAATTCCTAAAAGTGAAATTGTCACAGAAAGAATATATATACATTTTTAGTTTTATTCTTTTGAAAGACTGTTATTTATAATAATTCATACTCCCATTAATTTTCCCACATCTTTAACAATTTAGTTTTAACTATTTTACTTTTTTTACTTTATAAAAGAAAATAATTTTAATTTTAATTTGACCTAGCATTCATGGGTTTCCTATTTTTCACATTTATAAATCATATGCTTATTTTACTTGCATATAGATATAGATATAGATGTAGATGTAGATGTAGATGTAGATGTAGATGTAGATGTAGATGTAGATGTAGATATAGATATAGATATAGATATAGATATAGATATAAAACCATGTCTTTTGCCCATTTTTTTCTAGTAAGTTTTAATATATTTTATTCTGTGGCTGTTAAGATAGCTCAGAGTGTAAGGGTACTCGAAGCCAGTCCTCATGACAGACATTTAGTTCCTGGAAGACAAAGGTAAAAGGAGAAAAGCAACTCCTAAAAGTTGTTTTCCGACCTCTACATACAATGTAAGTCATGCATACACACAAGTGAATGTGCATGTTGGTACACACAGAGACACAAACACACAGTGGCACATGAAAATAAATGCAAATTACATAAAAAGATATTTTAAAATTCTCGTTGCTAACATTCCTAAGCATATCTATGTATATATAAGTTCACTTGAGCATATTGTGTTATTTATGCACCTCTAAACATTTTTCCTGTTTTAATGAGTGAGTGTTGGGTGTGGAATCATATTAAGAAAGACAATACCTATTCAAATATAATGTTTTCAGATATGTTGGCTTATTTTTAACACCAGTGTGTCACATTAATTTAAATTCTCTCCCCATCTGGAATCTGTTTTTGTAAGGAGTAGGAAACAAATCTCTTTCTAAACAGGCTGCCCTTGTCAGGAGTTTCAGTGCTGAGTATGGAATGTTTGATAAAAGCAAACAAGCAAACAAACAAACAAACAAAAAACAAAACATATCATGGCAGCCACACAAGGTTAGGCTCTGAGCAAACTGATTAACCTCTTCTACCCTCGTTTTTTTTTCTTCCTGTGGATGTTTAGCTGTTAAATTACATTACATGCACACATCTATGCATTCAGAAAGCAAAATCTGAAGTCATTTTAAATGATTGAAAATATTCCTTTATGGTTTGCAACCCCATAGGAAGAACAACAATATAAACTAACCAGAACACCCGGAGTTCCCAGGGACTAAACCACCAACCAAGGAGTACATGGACAGACCCATGGCTCCAGCTGCATATGTAGCAGAGGATGACCTTGGTAGAATCAAGGGGAGGAGAGGCCATTGGTTCTGTGAAGGCTCCATGCCCCAGTATAGGGGAATTCAAGGGCTCTGAGGCAGAGTGGGTGGGTGGGGGAACACCCTCATAGAAGCAGAGGAGGTGGGATGATATAGGTTGTTTCTGCACAGGAAACTGAGAAAGGGGATAGTGTTTGAAAGATAAATTAAAAATATGCAAAAAATACTCCTTTACATTTATTCCTGTATGTGTTTGAAGTAAGGCCCTTCAGAGACACTTACAAGGAAACAACTAATATATTTGGATGTGTGTGTCTCTGCATCCATGTGTGTTTCCTCTGTGTGTAGGTGTGTGTGTGTGGGGGGGGTGTTTGCCTTTTTAATTCTGATTATTTGTTTTATCCCATCCTGGTGTAATAATTTATTTTTATGTTTTGGAAGTCTGCTTTTATTCTGATTAAAAAGAGAAAAGACATATTGGGTAGATATGTAAGTAGGAAGGATCTAAGAGAAGGTTTTGGAAGAGGCGAAATTATAACCAAAATACATTGTATGATAAAAGCTTTTTCAATATGCATGAGAATTTCATAAATAAATACTGAAATCATATCACTTCCATCAGTTTCACTCCTCCATACAATTTCTCTCATATGGTAGCCTGACGGAAACTCAAATTATAAATCATTCTTATTCATTATTGTTATCTTCTTCATTTGTTATATGTAACTATATAGATATATAGGTAATTAGATAGATAGATAGATAGATAGATAGATAGATAGATAGATAGATAGATAGATAGATAGATAGATGTAGCTGGATAGATAGATGTAGGTAAATAGACAAATAATAGACAAATATATATATATATATATAGATAGATAGATAGATAGATAGATGGACAGATAGATAGATAGATAGACAAATAGATAAATAGGTAAACGAGAGACTGATGACTACATTTAGTGTTACTTCTATGTATGTGTTTTCAGTTTTTGGCCTAGATAACATATTAAAAGGCTTGTCCCTGGAGGAGCCTTAGTCTTTCTCTCTTAACAATCATTAATTGACTGTTAATCTTATCTAGTTGCAAGACCTTTTATTACTTCCCTCATGGACTAGCATATTAACCAATGATGTCAATTTGTTTATCTTGTTTCAGGGAACATATTTTTGTGATTTCATAGATACAACTTCCTATTATACTCTGAAGGTACTATCTTACAGCAAATAGATGTCCAATTACTCTCTCTTACAATATTTCTTCCTCTTCTTCTGTAATGTGCCCTAAGCCTTAATTGTAGCAGTTTTGTTTCTGTTTGATCAAATGAGCATAGGCCTACCAGTTGTTGATTTCTCTAATAAACTCTCTTTGTTGCATACAAGAAATATTCTACTAGATTAGGACAGAGGCAGCAGCTTTTTCTGCTATGGTCCATGTCTTCACTAGCCAAGGGTATTTAGGTAGGTTAACAAGACTAGCCATTAATTTCTTCCTTTGAATGGTTATTAACTTCAATTATACCCCTAAGACATAAATGTCACTATTGCCCAAGTGAGAAGAATATCTTGCCCGATTGGATAAAGGTTTTTAGATTTAGCAGTTAAATAAGATAATTGATTGCTTTTCTCCATTGGAAGCTTGCATAGTACTTTTGAGTGCTCTGAGACCTAGTCAATAGGGACATGGCTTCCAGTTAGTCTACAACTCAATTATTACAAGACCTGTGTTCAAAAAGAGTTATGTCTTCCTCAGTATGGACTTACCTTCAAATTCTGGGAAGAAACCAAGAACCTTAGCAATAATCTATATTGTTTTGGAGCCTCTCAGATTTTTCTGACTACATACTTTAAGTAAAGTTTCTTATGGCCTGGACTGAGATTTTTCCTAGTCTGTGGTTCTTGAGGAACAAATATTACTCTAAGTGAAATAACTTTACTTAGCTCATTTAAGTATTCTCTGTAGGCTTTCATTTTTTAAAACATACTTTTATAAGGATCTCAAACACTTCAACCCCTCCCCTTCTAGTCCAGTGTTGAAAGGGAGGAGAGATAAGATGGTAAATAGGACAACGGGATATGGATCTGGAACTGTTTAGAAGTAGTTCTTTGTGGGTGATTCAAATCTCTTGTTAGGATACCAGCACTCCAGTTCAGTAGGGCCAGTTCAGTTCAATAGTCCAGTTCAAAAGTGTTGCCAAATAAGAATGAGTAACAGTGGCATTGTCCAGAAGAAACTGTGAGACTTTGTCTGAATCAGCATGAGAACAGGAGTGACCAGAACTACCACAGTTCTAGGAGTCACAATGCAGAAGTTCTTTGTCATGCGAAGATCAGTACAGATGTAAGAACAAGAAAGTGTTGCATGGCTAGCTATTTAAGTGCCAAGACACTGTCTATTGAGTCCTACTAATAAAGTCTACAAACATCACATGAGTCTGAATCACATGATACAACAAGAAATTTCCACTTCAATTCCTACATATTTATAGACACATATCTAATATGATTTTCAGTAAAATATAATATTTTCTTATGACTTTTCAAATATCTTTAGTATTACTAATCTCTCCTGTCCTATGCTGGCTACCCTTCTCTCTCTCTGAGTTATTGTATCTCCCCTGTTTATTTCCCATCTTTTTCTTTATAGGAACTTTATCCAAAACCTTCTTTTCTAGAATTTCTACAACAGCCAACGGTCCCTTTTATTTAATGGTTCCTGTAATTATTTTGGATTATAGAATCACTTTTAAAGATTCAGATTTACAGAAACTCTGTAACCTTATGAGGTCCCATTTGTCAATTCTTGCTCTTAGAGCATACGCTATTGGTGTTCTGTTCAGAAACTTTCTCCCTGTACTGATGTCCTCAAGGGTCTTCCTCAGTTTCTTTTCTATTAGCTTGAGAGTGTCTGGCTTTATGTGGAGGTCCTTGATCCATTTGGATTTGAGCTTAGTACAAGGAGACAAGGATGGATCAATTCGCATTCTTCTGCATGCTGACCTCCAGTTGAACCAGCACCATTTGTTGAAAAGGCTATCTTTTTTCCATTGGATGTTTTCAGCCCCTTTGTCAAGGATCAAGTGGCCATAGGTGTGTGGGTTCATTTCTGGATCTTCAATCCTGTTCCGTTGATCCTCCTGCCTGTCACTGGCAAAGGACACCATCAAGAGGACAGATCGGCAACCAACAAATTGGGAAAAGATCTTCACCAATCCTACATCAGATAGAGGGCTAATATCCAATATATATAAAGAACTCAAGAAGTTAGACTCCAGAAAACCGAACAACCCTATTAAAAAATTGGGTACAGAGTTAAACAAAGAATTCTTACCTGAAGAACTTCAGCATCTTAAAAAATGCTCAACTTCATTAGTCATTAGGGAAATGCAAATCAAAACAACCCTAAAATTTCATCTTACACCAGTCAGAATGGCTAAGACTAAAAATTCAGGAGACAGCAGGTGTTGGAGAGGGTGTGGAGAAAGAGGAACACTCCTCCACTGCTGGTGGGGTTGCAAATTGGTACAACCACTCTGGAAAGCAGTCTGGCGGTTCCTCCGAAAACTGGGCACCTCACTTCCAGAAGATCCTGCTATACCACTCCTGGGCATATATCCAGAGGATTCCCCACCATGTAATAAGGATACATGCTCTACTATGTTCATAGCAGCCCTATTTATAATTGCCAGATGCTGGAAAGAACCCAGGTATCCCTCAACAGAAGAGTGGATGCAAAAAATGTGGTATATCTACAAAATGGAGTACTATTCAGCCATTAGAAACAATGAATTCATGAAATTCTTAGGCAAATGGATGGAGCTAGAGAACATCATACTAAGTGAGGTAACCCAGACTCAAAAGGTGACTCATGGTATGCACTCACTAATAAGTGGTTATTAACCTAGAAAACTGGAATACCCAAAACATAATCCACACATCAAATGAGATACAAGAAGAAAGGAGGAGTGGCCCCTGGTTCTGGAAAGACTCAGTGAAACAGTATTCGGCAAAACCAGAACGGGGAAGTGGGAAGGGGTGGGAGGGAGGAAAGGGGAAGAGAAGGGGGCTTACGGGACTTTTGGGGAGGGGGGGCGGCTAGAAAAGGGGAAATCATTTGAATTGTAAATAATTTATATCGAATAAAAAAAATTAAAAAAAAAGATTCAAATTTAGATCCATAAGCAGGAGAGAACCTTTGTCTTTCTGGGCCTTAGTTACCTCTTCTGCTTAATTTTTTGTTCCATTCATGTACTTTCGAATATAATGATTTAATTTTCTTTATAAGTGAATAGAATTTCATAGTGTATATGGACCACATATTCATTATTCATTCATCACTTGAAAGACATGTGTGCTGCTTCCACCCCTAGCTATTATGGATAGTTTGAAATGAGCATGGCTATGCAAGTATCTGAGGAATTCAATATTGAGCCCCAGACATTATTCTTAAGTCACTGTCTTATTCTTCTTAGATGTTCTAGGGAGAACTTTTTACCCAGAAACAATCTGGTCTTCAGTTTTGTAACATGTAACATATGAAATAGAACTGAGAATACTGAGAAATAAGTATAGATAAGCTTAAGATGAACTCAATCCAAAAAATGTATTTATGTATAATATTAATATATAATTTTCAGTAAGATCTCATCACTTTTTTTGTACATACAGGTACAGCGTGTGAAATATCCTTTCTGGTATATAATTAACTTGTTGTAAGTTAAAAGTAATAAATTTAATCTTTCTTTTTAAATCATGTTTATCAGATTTGCATTCATCAAGGGGTCAGCCCGGTGTGATTATTCAATAGATGGCATTGGCTACCATTGGTTTTTGAATAGAGTAGAACCTATAGGTACTGGTAATTGATGAGTTCCTTAATACTGAACTCATCTGAAACATTTTATAAGTCTAACACATTTGATGTGTTAATTCTGCTTCCAGAACCCTGATCAGCATGATCTTGCACAGGCAAAATCATTACTTTGATGTTCAATAGAAATCAAACTACAGTAGCTTTAAGAAAAAATGGCCTCAGTGATCTTTGAGAACAACTAGTTTACAAGAAATGACTGATAGGTGTAGAAGAAGTCAGGTTGGAAAACAAAGACTCATATAACTCAAAGAAGGGGCTCTTACAAATGGAAACAAAGTATCTAAAGTGTTCTACCTGCTGTACACTTTTGCCTAGAGCTACTATGTTTACATCCTATTTTGACAAGGAGAAATTTTTCAATATGATGGAAAATGATTACATGGATTGTGGAAGCACTGCAAGATGAACTGGGTCTATGAACTCAGAATTTCTTATAGCTAGAAATGAATGAGCTACTACTACAGCTATTAATCTTGGCTAACTTAACAAGGTTATGTATTATTATTATCTTCTTATTTGCATGACCAAATTTGTTCTTGTATTATATCTATGATTTGCTTTTCCTTTGAACCTTGTTGTCTCTTCAGGTTTTCAGTGCTTTACATTTTAATAATTAAATTATAGACTTTTTTTTACTGTTGTAGTTCACTCTTATTTATACAAATTGCAATGCTATATTAAATTATATTATTTAATGTCATCTTCTTTCTACATTATTACTATTATAACTAACATTAGAATTTTGAATTTGGAGAATTTATATTATAGTGATATAGTTTCTAAAAGTTGCTGGCACTTCTTAGCCTCAAGGATTGTATATGAAGAAGTGAGTATGTTAGAAAGGGAAGTTAAAGCATGAGCATGCTCACCTATGCATTCAAATAAACTCAAGAAATCAGTTGTTCATAGGTACATAGGTGGAAAGAATAAACTCAAGAAGCATTGGCTCTAGTCACAGACCTGTCATGATTGACACATATATTAGTTTCACTGTTTCTTTATTAGGAGTGAGATAAAACACATCACATACATTTTACTTGCTGCTCTGCAAGCTATAACTGAAAATATTTTAAATTAGAAATGTTGGTTTGATCTTTTCAAAGACTATATAAATAAATACAGATATATCCATGTTCCCAACTTAAGCATACATATAGACTTGAAAGTTAAATATTTTGAAAGGAAGGAGGAAGAAACTATTAAGTGTAAATACTTCACCATGCAAAAATTTCTTACAGTGAAGAATGAATTCTAAAATCACAATGTAGCATGCTGAAAGGACCATTTATTTTCTTTCAGAAAATTTTTGCAGGTCTCATTCGCCTATATAATTTTACTTAGTACTACAACAAAAGTGAAGAAAAAGAGTGGTGTTTGAGACACAGGCCATGAAAATAGCCTGGCAATTGAAAACAAATAATAGATTTAACTAATACAGACATTCAGGGAAACAAATAATCAGAGATCTAATGGAGACACGTTTTTTAAAATGTTCTGCGTTATCTTGCAATAAAAAATGTTTTTAAATTATGCATACTTACATGGAAAAATAATTTGATAGAAGATAATAGTTCATAGATTCCTTCAGAACAATTCAAGTTGAAAGTAAGAATAAAGATTGAGGTGAGGCCTCATGGCAGGCAAACAAAGCTAGAATTGAAAAACAAACCAACAGACTGCATATATACTTGAGCTTTTGTGACAAGCAGGATTGAATGCCATGCAAAGGACTAGAATAGTACATTAAAAAAGAAGTGTGATGTGACCTGGGGAACATTTTAAAAGCAGAAAAAAAAATTGGCCGGGAAGAAAATGCTTTAATCATGCTGAAATCTATGTATGAAACCAGATTCACTGATCAATTCTGAGTAAAGAAAAATTTTCGAAAATCTTGGAGTTATCAATATTGCTCAATATTTTCTTGTTCCATAGCCAAGTGAGGTGTTGATTGTTTTGTCATCTGGAAGATAATATATTTCTTGTATTTTCATCTTTTTGATAGGAACAGCACCAACATTGAATGTTTACATAAGTAGCATCATGACCCTTGAAGAAGCTGTGATTCATCCTAATAATTCAATGGCTTTAATGTGTAAATCATAGAAGCATTGTCAGTGAAACCAAAGACTTTATTAGTGTTTTTTCCTATTGGAATTTGGCCCAATAATACAAGTTATCATTTTTATATTCTTTTTCATGTAACTGTGTCTTAGCATTCAATTCATCTTTTTCAATCTTTGTGTATATTTTAAATATTTCATATCATTTTTAGAAATAATATTCAAAGAAACTTGGTGTTGATAAGAAATTTCATATAAGATTTTCTTTTCATTCCAAGTTTTAAAATAAATACAGTCTTAGATTCCAAACAAGTTATATAGGAATGTATCAGTTTATTTTTTGCATTCCTTCTTTACATTTCGACCCTGTATTACTCAGGGTTCAATGGCACCACAGTACTTCTAGAATGTCTCTATATATTAAGGGAATTTACTATGATTACTTAAAGTCTGTAGCCCCACCAATCCAACAATGGGTAGCTGTGAATAGGAAGTCTAAAAGTCTATGGGTTTTCCAGTCCCACGAGTCTAGCTGTTTCACTTAGTCTTCTGTATAAGCTAGAATACTAAAGAAATAGGTTCCAACAGATTTGCTGGCAAATAAGTGCAAGTATGTAAAGAAGAGTGACTCTTCCTTGTTCCAATGTGTGTGAACCTCCAGCAGAAGGTGTGGCCCAAATTAAAGGTGCATATCACCATGTCTGGGACTGAAATTTACTCTGTCCCAAGCTGGCATTTAATTCAGAGATCTGCTTGTCTCAGTTTCCTGGGAATAACTGCATGTATTATGTTGACTGGACTAAGCTTTTCATGCCTCGAGATCTCCATGTCAAATCCCCAGTCAGAAGCCAGTGCCTTCCAGAATCAAGATCCAGATCACAGCTGTGGCCTCCTTTTCTGGATTGTAGGTCATTCCAGATGTTGTCAAGTTGACAACCAGGATTACCCATCACAAGCTCATTTTTTAGAAGTTGATTTAATGAAATTTTTATATAACCTCACATAGCAACAAACACATTTCTAACTATATGAAATATGTAATATATTGCATGTATTAGAGAATTATAAAAGGGCACTGGAACCTTAAAATTTGGATTTCAGCATATTTACTACAAAAATTTCCATAGCAGGTTACCTAATAAAAATAATCAAACAGTGTGGTGTCAATAACAAGAATTATCTTTTGCTGATAAAACATAATGTTTGATAAAAATTTGTGTTGGTAGAATTGTTCTGCCACAGATGAATCTTTCAAACCATCTATAAAGAATGTTTTCCATGTGCTGTATATGCTTGAGACTACAGTCAGAACTCTGAAAATACCAACTGTGACTGACCACTTGTCTGTCTTGTAAAAAGCATTTAACAACTGGTTATTAAACATAGGTCCATTTTTATGTTTGTTTGTTTTTTAGTTATTTTTAGCTTTCTGCCAAATAAAAATAATCCTCTCAATATCTCCCATTTTTGCTTCCAATGCCTTGTAGACAAAGATCATCTAATTCATGTCTACTTGAGGAAAGAAGTCTATTAGTTACATTTATATTTTACTTTGGCATTCTCTGGTTAGAACCTGTATAAGGCATTACATTAGCCTTATTCCTGACAACAGTAGTGAAAGGAGAAGATTTCTATGATATGACAAGGTTAACAATGATTCTATAGCTAGAGCAGCACTCAGAGCTGATGTGCTGAACCAGATTGGAAGCTATAGAGGACTAATGTGTTTTCTGTTCTCACTGACATGATGTAGCTGGCATGGGAATATGATGGTTACTTCAAGACCACAATCTCTCTCTCTCTCTCTCTCTCTCTCTCTCTCTCTCACACACACACACACACACACACACACACACACACACACACACACACATACCACTCTCACTCTTTCTGCCCTTCCTCCCTTTCTATTTTGGAAAGACAAAGAAGCTGAACAGAAAATTGGGTGAATACAAAGGTTGGAAAAGTTAGGAGGAGTTGGGGAGGAGAAAAATGGTCATGATTGATCGTCTCAACCACAAGAACAACCGCAACAACAACAACAAAGATAGAAATTAAAAAGATTAGGTCCAATGTTTATATTGTGGATATTTGGTAATATATGACCTACAACTTTAGTTCACCTCATTTCTACTGTCCATGAAAACACAAGGATATAAACAAACTCCAAACTCCTGATCATTTATTAAGAAGCTCTGCTGTCATACACACATATAAATTTCAGATAGATAAACAGATCTATAAAATGATATATCAAGATACACAACTAAGAGATAACAGAATATACATTTGTAGAATAAATAGAAAAGAGGTTTCATTCACATATTGACATGAAATTTCAAGTCAGCAAACAATTACTAAAAACACATAATTAACCCTGAACTCAGCACTTGAGAAGGAGATGCAGGAGGAGTGCCAGACATTCAAAGGAAGAGCTCAGACTTCCTAGCAAGTTTCTAGGACACTGAACTTTACCTAGACAAAGAAACAAAAAAAAAGTACCCAAAATGCATGGAAGGTAGCATTTCTTAGTAGATAAATACACTTGGTGCCAAGTCAGCATACTTATATTCAAGCTCTCAGTACCTAATGATAGGAAAGAAGCAACTTCCACAAGTTATGGTCTCATTTATTCACACACACTGATATATACATACATACACATATACACACACATACATACACATATACATACACATACACATATACATATACATATATAATTTTAAATCATAATTTTATATATTCTTTTATATATTCACATACATTGTGATATATATATCACATACTCATATATATATATTTATACACACACACACACAACTACACACACTGAATAAATAAGCAAGCGAACACATGCAAAAACAAACAATAGATAAGTAAATAGATAAATTAGAACATATTGTGTAGCTTGGTGTTCTTGTGGGGCTACTAACAGTGGGTGGGCAGACTGTCTCTGCTTATTTTGCCGGTTTTTGTTACCATTTCCTCCTACTTGTTTCTTCTAGTCTTAATATGAGGGGGAGGCACCTAGCTTTATAGGAACATGATATGCCATGTTTGTTTGATATCCTGCAGAGGACTGTCCTGTTATGATGGAAAATGGAAGAGGAGTGGATCTCAGGAAGAGGGGAGGCTGAAGGTGGAAGAAGAATAGGGAGGAAGAACTCGTATATTATCTGTGTAATATACGAGAAAAGAGTTAAAAATAAAAGAAATTGAAAAGTATTAGAATGCAAACAACTTTTTGCCAGGTGTAATGGTACACTCCTGCAATTCTAGTATTTGGAGGATCAAGAGAATGAAGTCAACCTGGATGACATAAATTCATGAAGAGGCTTGAGTTACCAGGAAATATCATTAAAAGTAGAAAGTAAAAAGAACACAGACTAAAAAATACTATGACAAACCCAGGGATTTGATTAAGTTTCAAAACTGTAAGTGATGAGGTGAAACACTGCACATGGTCATGTGTGAAATAGCAAATTATTGGAAAAATATCATTGTCATTCTAGGAAAGAGGACTAATATTATTTAAGACAAAAGAAAAATGAATACAAAATTGTATTTGTTATGTGGTCAAATGCATTTATTTCTGGTATATTTATGACAATTCTATAATTAGAAAATTGTAGGTAACAATAAAGAAACTTGAGTTTTGGACTACAGTGAGTAGATGTACTAGCTTCAGACAGAATCACAGTGAAAAGAGTATCATGGCTTTGAAAGATATTTTAAAATTCATTGACTGCTATGCATATAAAAATAGGAAAATCTAAGTGTAGTGTCGGTTTTTTCTTTGAATAACTTTATCAATGGTGATATCTCCATCCAAAACAATCAGCTGGAACAAACAATTTTACAAAGGACTATCACAGGCTAAGAATACAGTTTAATTGGAAAGTATACTCAGCAAGTACACAACTGCAGAATTAATCCTCATGCCCCTCCCCAAATGAAGATACAAATGGAAATTTGTGACTATTGATTGCATAGTTTCCATGGAAAATCCAAATGCAAATGTTTATAAACTAGTAAAACAAATGTGTCTTTGGTACTAAAATTATTCAGAGTTACCAGAATATCATTATACCAATTATTATAATAGATTATTTTAGTTATTTCTATAAAATTATAATTAAGGTAATATAAGCAAGATTAAAAAGTAAACTATATTGATATTTTCAAACATCTATGTGGGAACCTGCCAAAGAAAGTTAAACCAACCAACCAAACAAACAAACACAAGAAACAAAACGTCAAACCAAGAATCTGTTTTTGTTCTTTAATCAAAGATATTACAAATGAGGAGATGAGACAGTCTGGGCTAGGCAGAGTGAGTTTAACATCAATGTGAGACATAGATAGATGTGAGGCAGGAACAGCATACATATTGTGGAGGATAAAGGTGTTTTGGGTAAGAGTATTTGTATGGATCCATTGCTGGAATAATTTCCAAATTTTGGTGAGCAAAGTGACTTTCTCATTCTAATATAGGAAGAGCCTCTTCTCAGTGAATTTTATAGGTGCTCTACCCCCTTTTGTGTATGTGTTGTTTCTCAAGGATGTTCAGCTGAAAGTTGTCAATGTTAAATTTTCATATACTTTGAGATGAGTTATCCCTAATATTTTTTAACTGAGACAAGAATAAGAATGCAAGTAAAACATAAAGCAAATATAAAGACTAATGGATAAAGGTAAAATCCTCAGTAAAAGCATCACTAAGGAGGTTGTTACAGAAGAATCTCATAAAGATGAAGTAACAGAATGATCAAACTAGTGTGAAAGGAGGATGATGAGGTGTCACAGTACCTGCAAAGGGACAGATACTTGATGTTAGCAGAGATCAAGAAGAGTGAATATGGGATGTTGTTTAGATGCTTAGCTTGTGTTATTAGTAAAGATGTTGATCAAACTCCACTTTGATTATAATATGATTAACAGGAAATTTCAATAAAGAGATGAAAAAAGGAAGTTTAGAGTAGAATTGGGGATACTTAAAAACATGCGAGATCAAAGAAGACATGTTGGTGCAGAATGTTTTAATAGGATTTCTTCATCGTCTATCTTTAAATATTTTGTACTTATTTTTCAACTGTTTATGATATCAATTACCATACAACACTTTTTTTAGAGGAAAAGATGGTATGTATACTTTTATTCTAGGTGAAATCCAGGTCAAAAGATCTGACCTATATTCTTAAACAGAGTAGAAAAAGAATTTATATTTGTATTACTATTATATATGTATATATATGTACATATTATGTTTATACATACTAAGAAAGAATGGAAATCATTAAATGATACTGCAAAATAATATTTTGTGGGCAATTAAAAGGCTAATGTGATGCTGGAAAGATGAGGGAATGTCATACATATATCATCAGACTTGCTCATTCCCCCCCCCCCCCCGCCTTAGGTTTGGCAGCAGCTTAGCATCCTTCCATCATTCCACTCCTGACTACACTAAAACCTGCTTTGCTCCTGAAATAAAATGCACATCAGATTTTCTTGGAGTCTTGTAAAGATGTCCAAAGACAGTCCAGAGTGAGGATCTGTTTTATGGTGCAAATTGCTCTTTAATATTCTTAGACGTATAAACCTCCCCTCAGCCCTCCTCCTCATAGGACTTCAGATTAACCTAATGATCTGACTATAACAAATTGTCCAACAGCATTTTGCTGCCAAAACCTTTAACAGTTAAGCCTTTGCTTTCTGCTTTCCCCTTTTTGTTAAGCCAAATGATGTACTGCTCTCTTCCAAGACACAGTAAAGAGTGATACACAGGGATTTTAAATGAATGTAGTCATGCACACAGCGTGACAAATATCATGGATTTCTTTCCAATTCAGTCTACAGTGCATATTTTGTATTTAGTTGTTGAGTTCCAGCTTTATTGAGAAGACATAACATACAAAGATTTATTTTATTGTTGCTTACTTTTCAAACAATAATATTTGTTAGTATACCATGATAATTTCCAATAATAAATATTGGATAATGTTTCTCTGTTCAAGAAGCGTTTTACATCTTCTAATTTCATTGTTAGATGAACAACTTGTAATTACATGGTAATGACATTTGTCTTCTGAGTTCCTCAAGTATAATTTTTAATGAAGATTTAAGTAGCACTTGATTATTACAGGAATATAATGTAGGTTTTCTGTAAAGTAAAGCCACAGGCACATTGCAACAGTTGTAATAAAGCATTGATAGTAAAAGTAGTTTGACTTTTTTTTTCAGTCTTTATTTCAAGATGTATTTATTTTCAAGATCAGAACAGCCACCTAATTATACAATGTTTCATTCTGTATGCAATACATAATACTGAACATGTAGCCTTATGCAGGTTTTACCAAGTGGGCTTAAATTTTACAGTATTTGAATTATGTTTAAAATAAGTATCAGTACATATCTTCATAATATGCATATTTAAGGTTTCCAAATATAAAGTTTTAAATTTCTTAAAATTAATAAAAATTTACTATGTGCCAATGCCTGAAATGTTGCAAAGTCTTATTAGAAGCCCCTTGTTTAGTTTATTTTCAGTGTTGCTTGAGATTAGAAATTATGTAACTACTTTCAAGGAAATACATATCATATTATTTAGTTTCATGTCAGTACATTTTAATTACAAGTAAGTTTGGCTAATTTGCTTAGGTACCATTTTAAGTCCCATTCTCTGTTCTTAGTGATATATTCTTTCATTTCCTTACATTTATTATTTACATTAGGTTAGGCTTGAACCCAGTATCTAACACTCTACATTCTTGGTAAGGACTGCTAATCTTCACCTCTTGATTCTTCCCAGTGTTTTACAAATATTTCTAATTAGTATAAAAACTCTATGCAATATAATATCTTTGTAAAAGAATGTCCTTTTACGGTATAGTATATCATAAAAATGCAGAGGAAAATATAAAAATCCTACAATGATAAATATATGAAAGAATGGTAAGTGTAATAAAATTTCATGTGACACTTTTCCATGTGAGTTGATTTATAAATTAATCTGCAAATCATAAACTTAGAGTTTATATAATATATAAATTAATTTATAAATCACCTATTATAACAAGATCAATAAAATGCCACTGAACACAGGCATACAGACACATATATACACATACACACACACACACACACACATACAAACACACACACACACATACACACATACACACACAAATATCACACACACGCACACACACACACGCACATATATATATATATATATATCATTGTCACTATGGTAGGGAGAATGGCAACACGCATGTCACTTTACTGCACCAGTAGCTGAGACCTACATCCTGACCTGCGAGTGCAAGCAGGGATACTGGGCCTGATTATCAGATTTTAAAACCTCAAAGCTGACCCTCATGACACTCTTCCTAGAACAAGATTATAAGTGTTAATCCTCATAGTTTTTTCAAAGAGTTCCATTCTTAAGAATTCAATCATATAAACGTATGGGGGCATTCTTATTCTAACCACTACAATGAGAAGTCCCAATAAATAACATGGCAGCTGTCACAGTTTACATTTCCAACTAGAACATGGATTCTGCAATCCCCACATCCTTACCACTATTTTTTATTTTATATTCAATGAGTTATTTAAAGCAGTTATAATTTGTATTTCCATAAGGTCTTGATACGTTACAGTTTTCAAAATCATTAGTATGCATATTTTTTTTTTGGTTAACTTTTACCCATTAGATATAATTATCCATTTCATGTTGAAAATTTTATACATTTTTTAAAAATTAATTTCATCTATTTTTTACACTTCAGATTTTATCCTCTTCCTGGCCCATGAAGATGTACCCACCCCACCCAACTCCCCACCCTACCAGACCTCCCTACTCCCTTGACTGAGATTCAGACCCGGCATTCCTCTGCTATGTATGTTGGGGGGATCATATCAGCTGATGTAAGCTGCCTGTTTGATGGTCAGTATCTTAGAGATCTCCGGGGTCCAGGTTATTTGAAACTGTTTGTCTTCCTACAGGGTCCTCTTCCTTCTCACCTTCTTTGAGCTTTTCCCTATTCAACCACAAGGGTCATCAGCTTCTGTCCATTGCTTGGATGTAAATATTTGGATCTGTTTCTTTCAGCAGCTGCTTGTTAGATCTTTCAGAGGCAGTCACAATAGGCCAATTTTTGTCAGCACCCCATAGCCTCAGTAATACTGTCAGGCTTTGGGGCCTCCCCTTGACATGTCCCTGGATTTTCTTTTCCTCAGACTCTTCTCTATTTTTGTCTCTGCAGTTCTTTCAGACAGGAACTATTATGGGTCAGAGATTTTGACTGTGGAATAGCAACTTCATTCCTCACTTGATGCCGTGCATTTCTGCTAGAGGTGGCCTCTACAAGTTCCCTCTCCACACTATATGGCATTGCATCTAAGATCCCTTTGAGTCCTGAGATATCTCACCTCCCAGGTCTCTGGTACATTCTGGAGGGTCCTCCCATCCTCCTATCTCATGAGGTTGCCTGAGGTTGCCTGTTTCCTTTCTTTTTGTTGGCCCTCAGGGATTCAGTCGTTTTCCCCCACCCAATATCAGATCATGTTTCTCTCTTTCCCAGCCCCATCCCCATTCATTCCCAGGTCCCTTCCTCCCATCTCCCTTGTGAGTGCTTTCTTCTCCCTCCCAAGTGGGACTGAGGAATCCTCATTAAGGGTTTTTAGCTTGTTTATACTTTGGAGTTCTGTGGGCTGTATCTTGGATTTTTTTTTCTGCTAATATCCACGTATTAGTAAGTACATTGTATAGATGAACCACATTTTTGTATCCATTCTTCTATTGTGGGGCATCTGGGTTATTTCCAGCTTCTGGTTCTCACAAACAAGGCTGCCATCTAAAATTTGATTTTGAGTTGTTTTAACTTTGTATATTTCACCCATGAGTACATCATTTCATTCTACACTTACTTCTCCAAGTTCCCATTACTCCTGTGCCCCACAACCTTATAGACTTTCTTTCAGTGTGTTTAAACCCTGAAGCTCTTGGCATTTTGATTTTGATTTTGCTTTTGTGCTTTTTTGCTTCCTTGTTTCTATGATTGCTCTGATTTCTTTTTATGACCATGAATAATATGTTAGAAAACAAGGTATAAATGAATTGACTCCAAAAGTAGAGTGTCATTATAAGAATTCAGCTGTTAAAATTATCAATTATTGTTGATCAGAAAGAGAAGAGAATAATTGGATTTTAGTTCATATCTGTGATTGTTTTGTTTTGTTTTAATTATTCAATGTTCTACACATTTCATCAGAAGTTTAAAATGTACATATTTTACAAAAATAAGAGAAAACTTTTCATCTATTTTCTATCTTAAAAACAGCATGATGAGTTGTTCCTAAGAAGAAAAACAAAATTAAAATAAAAATTTCATATCCATAGTAACATCATCTTATAAAGAAAATAGATTGCAAATTACTTTATTTCACCATCAATGCTAGTTTGAAGTTTAAAAAGTAGCAACTTACCTAGAAAAGAAGAAAAAACTTATCTGTAAAGCACAGAGAAAGGAAAATGCTAAAATGCCCTCATTTCTTACTATGAGGGTAAGATGTCTCCTACTGTTATTAAATGTTTAATGTAGCTGTTGGCAGGTATGTATAATGAGCTATGTTTCATGTCTGGAAGGTTGCTAATGGAACTATTTCTTATTCACCTATTGCATGATGTGAAAGTCATCCCTGAGCTTCAAAAAAACTCATTATCATCCTGTTCCATTTAAGTAAAGACTGTCACTGGAATGCAGTGGTTTGAAATTTTGTTCAATTTTATTTGCTTTGAATAAAATGGACATTTTCACCTGTTAAGAAAAATAAAACTTAGACTGTAGGAAATTTTACTGTATAAAAACGTGTTTGATTATCAAAGGTCAAGTGTAGTGGAAGGGAGTTGTGGTTTAAAAACATTTTACAGGACTTACTTAATACTAAGAATTCCTTCTAATCATATTAACTGCTATTCTGTAACATACTGAAATAATTCATTTTATTTCAGGTTTTCAAGTCATCCAATTGTTTAATTCCTTCAAATTGTGCTGTAGCAATATGCATCAAGATTGAAAAAATATTAAAATATAGGGACTTGAAATAGAAAAAATAATGTACAGCAGAAAGTATTTCAAACTTTTATAACATATGGTTGAAATGGATATTCTTCACATCTAATACTTGAATATATATATGGTATGTATACATACATTTTATATATATATATATATATATATATATATATATAATATTGGAAAAATCAAAGCAATCATTTTAAAAGGTTTTTTAGTTCTAAGATTAAATAAAATATGTAGTCTTATAAAGAATGGCATGTGAATTGGATTTCAATGATTAAACAAGCTGAATAGAGAACCACACCTCATACAAAAAGAATTGACAAAGAGACCTGGAACCTGCAAGCTCCTCCAAATCTAAGCAATTAATAAAACCATAAAACTTTGTGGCCTGCCTCTGTGCGGCTACCTCCTTGCCTCTCCCACACTTGCAAATAACCCATCATTAGTTTTAGACATTAAAGATTTCATTCTTCTTTCAATATGAATCCATGAATAAGATTGCATTTGATTTGCCTTTTCAAAACCTAAAGTCAGTAACTCAGCACCAGCTGATACATTTGAGAAAAAAATATTCCCCAAAGACATGGTGAAGAGTCCTATTATTTGCCAGAAATCTATAGATTACCCAGTAAAACCACTATCCCAAAGATAAATTGCTGGCAACCGTACTGCTCTTTAGATGGTTTTCTCCTAACTATTCTCTTAGCCCTCTATCTCAAGGGCTGCATATCTGTTTATAGACATGGCAACAAGGAGCCACCTATGCAAGATACAAAGGAAACACTCAATCTGAGTAGTACTCCCACTCACAGATATACCTCTCATACTTGAGGAACTGTATGCCATCTTACTGGTCTTAACATACCAAAAAGAACCATTTAATTCATATTCAGACAACATTTACACAGCTCATTCCTAGATAGCTCACTCCTATGTCAGATTTGATGGTAACCCCCTTTCTTCTTGCAGTGGTTTGAATAGGTTTGGCCCCCAATGATTCGTTTAAATGCTTGGCTCACAGCAAGTGACACTATTAATAGGTGTGTCCTTGTTAGAATGAATAGGTGCCACCTTGTAAAAGGAAATGTGTCACTGTGTGGGCAGGCTTTGAGGGCACCTAGTGCTCAAGCTATGCCTACTGAAGAAGAGTTAGTCTCCTTCTGGCTGCATTGGATCGTGACGTAGAACACTCAGCTCCTTCTAGATCACCATGTCCACCTAGATGATGCCAGGCTTCCTGCCATGATGATGACTGACTGAACCTTTGAAACTATAAGCCAGTTAGTTATAAGAGTTACCTTGGACCTGCTGTCTCCTCACAGCATTAAAACCCAAACTAAATCACTCCACTATTAATCAATTTCAAAAATACTTTAAAGGACATGTTCCATTTTCATCAGCTATATATGGCCACACTCTTCCCTTTCCAGGCTGCTTTATAATGCTAACGCTTTAGCTGACTAGATTGTCTCAACTAAGACCTTTATATTGTCAGTGCTCACTGCTTAAGAATTCCATCATCAGCTGACCCATATTCACCTGAAAAGTCTATATCTCAAATTCCCAAAGTATCCCAATAAGCACCTTAAACATATTTTTAAAACTCATTTCCCTTATGCCTTCCTAATCTTTACCCCTGCTATACAATCATTGGGCACCAATCTCAGAAGCCTTAATGCCCATTTTCTCTGGCAGATTTACGTGTTAAGCAAATCCAATCATTAGGTAATCCAAATTTGTATTCCTTATCATAGGAAACTGGTCCTATTTCACCTTGGCCACAGAACAAACTAAAGAACATTCGAAGAAATTAATTAATCAAATATTTTCCAATTTTGTTATTATGGGATAGGTCTATCTCCAAATCAAAACTGATAATAGACCAGCATTTGAGAGCCTCTAATTCTAAAATTTCTGCAAGATTTGGAAAATTGTTCACCATGCTGCTGGGCATACATTCACCATCCTCAGGGCCAATCCATCATTAAAAGAACACATCAAACACTTAAAAAATAATTAAACAATTACAAGGCTCCCTACCACCAAACACTCAATTAAACCTGGCATTATTAACATGCATTGTGTTAAATGCTACCCAGGAAGAACCTTCCAATGTCAGTCACTGGAGTCATCCTCCACATAGACCACCCATTTTAGTTAGGTGGACAGACCCACTGGACAGGGGTCAGAGGAGACTAGATCCTCCACAGGTGTGCTGGGTGAAGGAAGGAAGTTTTACCCCAGGGGGGTTTGCTAGATTATTTTCATTTCTTGACAGCTTGTACCCACAGCTAAGTCTGTACTGATACAAAAATAAAATTATTTTACAGAAAAAAAAAACAAAATAAAAACAAATGGAGGAACAAACAAAATCAGCATCATAATGGAGTTTATATGTTCACTATGTTGATGAATTCCTCTCATTAACCACACACCCAAATGCCTCTCACTGTTTCTTGTACCACTAGCACCCTCCCTCTGCTTGCTGCAGTACCCACAAATGTTTCTGTGAATATATCCACCAAAAGACATTCATGATTTCCCCCTCCTTAGCCAAAACTCTACTCTACCCCTCTACACTTTTTCTATGCCTTCATCAACAGACTACTGATACACTGACAATCAAACTGTTACTAACTGGGCTTATGCATTACCCTCTTTCTTCCTTTCATGCAATAAAATCCCCTGCATTGACCTCCTTCTGTCAGGGTTTTGCCCCCCCTCCCCCGCCCCATTGTGATTATTCCACAGGTTTATCTCTAAGAGGAAGAAGAGGCAGCACTACTGCTATAGACCAGACAGAAACAAGAGAAATTCATTCAATTACTAGGAGGATTGTAACTTGTTATCTCCCTTGGATCTACAGGAGCCATGAAAGGTACCATCACACAGACAAACCATCTAGCTGGGAGACATAATCAGGCAATGGCACCCACAGCTGAAAGACTAGAATCCCTCCAGTAACAGAAGAACTTTCTTTTTGAGGTAATAGCTAATAACTGCAGAACATGAGGAGACTTGCAGGCACTGCATGATTCAGCACATAAATCAGGCTCAGCTGTTCTGACCATATATATGATAATTAGGTTCTGAGTTATGACCAATCAACCCTTCCCACCTGTAGCCCAAAGAACACTTTATAACCTATATATGTAGCAGTAAAGTAGAACTGTCTTACTGGACCTGTCTTCTGAGGTCCTTCTGTCAATGATCCACTAAAGAGAAGGGAGACACACAATCATCAAAAAACATCTAATGGAAATATCAGATCCAGCCAGACCTCCGGGCGTGGGGCCTGTGTCCTGCCTGGAGACCAGCAGAGGGAGAGAATCCCTGTGGCCATATTCGCTACCTGCCAGAGCAGAAGAGCTTCACTAGGTACTGTATCACCTCGAGCTTTTGATCTCTGGGGGTGCAAATGGCCAGAGGTCTACCTGCGCCCAGGACCTGAACACACAGTTGGTTCATCTCCCAACTGGTAGGTCGAGGAGCCTGTATCCTTCGCGGAGAACAGCAGAGGGGGCTACTTCCCTGGCCATCTTTGTGGCCTGCCAGGGGAGAAAAACATCACAAGGTACTGTATTATCCTGAGCTTAAGATCTCTGGGGGTGCAAATCTCCAGGAGTCTGCCTGCACTCAGGACCTGAGAACATAGGCAATTTATCTGCAAGCCGGTCAGTCTTGGGGCCTGTATCCTACCTGAGAATCAACAGAGGGAGTGACCCCCCACTCACCATCTTTGCTCCATAACAGAGCAGACTGAGAACACCTGGTTCACCTTGACAACCCAAGTATAACATTTCTTGAGGCAAGACTGAGCAGGGCTCCAAAGGCACAAAAGAGGAAGGCAGCATATCAGTAATCTGTGCTAGAGGAAACCCAGTCATCCAGTGTCATGGAAATAGCCCTAAAGATCCACAATAGGTTGTAGCACCAGCCAGTGACAATAAGACCATCTAACACCAGTGAGAACTAGATGGCTAAAGGCAAGCATAGGAACGTTTCTAACAGAAACCAAGGCATTATGGAAGCATCTGAACCCAATTCTCCAACAATAGCAAGTCCTGGATACCCCAACACACCAGAAAAATAAGAGCTGGGTTTAAAAGCACTGGTGAGGATGCTGTTAGAAGAACACATGAAGGACATAAATAAATCTCTTAAAGAAATTCAGGAGAAAAATGATCAAAAGCTAGAAGTCCTTACAAGGGAAACACAAAAATCACTTAAAGAAATTCAGGACAATATGGGTCAGAAGTTTGTAGCCAATAAGGAAGAAATGCAAAAATCACTTAGAAAAATACAGGAGAACTTTGATGAACAGGCAGAAGTCATGAAAGAGGAAACATAAAAATCTCTCAAAGAATTAGAGAAAAACACAAAGAAGCAAATGACAGAACTGAGCAAAAACTTCCAGTATCTGAAAACAGAAGTAGAAACAACTAAGAAAGCACAAAGGGAGACAACTTTGGAGATAGAAAACCTTGGGAAGAGATCAGGGGTCATAGATGCAAATATCAACAACAGAATGCAAGAGATAGAAGAAAGAATCTCAGATGCCGAAGATACCATAGAATCCATGGACTCAACAGTCAAAGAAAATGCAAAATGCAAAAAGCTTGTAACCCAAAACATCCAGGAAATGCAGGACACAATGAGAAAGCCAAATCTAAGGATTATAGGCATTGATGAGAGTGAAGATTTACAATTTAAAGGGCCAGCAAATATCTTCAACAAAATTATAGAAGAAAACTTCCCTAGCCTAAAGAGAGAGATCTCTATGAATATACAAGAAGCCTACAGAAATCCAAACAGACTGGACCAGAACAGAACTACCTCCCGTCACATAATAATCAAAACCCTAAATGTACTAAACAAAGAGAGAATACTTAGGGCAGTAAGAGAAAAAGGGCAAGTAACATATAAAGGAAGACCTATCAGAATTAGACCAGATTTCTCACCAGAGACCATGAAAGCTAGAAGATCCTGGGTGGAGCTCATGCAGACTCTAAGAGAACACAAATGCCAGCCGAGACTACTATACCCAGCGAAATTCTCAATCACTATAGATGGAGAAACCAAGATATTCCATGACAAAACCAAATTTACACAATATCTTTCTACAAACTCAGCCCTACAAAGGATAATAGGGGGAAAACTCCAATACAAGGAGGGAAGCGACCCCCTGGAAAAAGCAGGATATTAAGCTTCTTTCATCAAAGCCAAAAGAATATAACCACATAAGTATAAAATTAACATCAAAAATGATGGGAAGCAATAACCACTACTCCTTAATATCTTTTAACTCCAATGGACTCAATTCCCCAATAAAAAGACATAGACTAACAGACTGGTTACATAAACAGGATCCTACATTTTGCTGCATACAGGAAACAAACCTCAGTGTCAAAGACAAAAACTACCTTAGAGTAAAAGACTGGAAGACAATGCTACAAGCAAATGGTCTCAAGGAAACAAGCCAGTTGCCATTCTAATATCAGATAAAATTGACTTTCAACCTAATGTCATCAAAAGAGACATGGAAGGTCACTTCTTGCTGGTCAAAGGAAAAATCCAACAAGAAGAACTCTCAATCCTGAACATTTTTGCTCCAAATACAAGGGTGCCCTCATTCATAAAAGAAACTTTACTAAAGCTCAAAGCTCACATTGCACCTAACACAATAATTGTAGGTGACTTCAAGACTCCACTCTCATCAATTGACCTATCAGGAAAACAGAAACTAAACAGGGAGACAGTGAAACTAATAGAAGCTTTGGACCAATTGGACTTAACAGATATATATATAGAACATTTCATCCCAAAGCAAAAGAATATACCTTTTTCTCAGCACCTCATGGTACCTTCTCCAAAATCGATTATAGTGTGTCACAAAACAAATCTCAACAAATATAAGAAGATTGAAATAATCCCATGCATCCTATCAGATTACTATGGAGTAAAAGTGGTATTTAATAACAATAAAAACAACAGAAAGCCCAAATATACATTGAAACTGAACAATACTCTACTAAATGATACCTTGGTAAAGGAAGAAATAAAGAAAGAAATCAAAGATTTTTTAGAATTTAATGAAATTGAAGGCACAACATATACAAATCTATGGGACACAATGAAAGCAGTGCTAAGAGGAAAATTCATAGCTTTGAGTGCCTCCAAAAAGAAATTCGAGAGAGCATACACTAGAAGATTAATGGAACAACTGAAAGCCCTGGAACAAAAAGAAGCTAATTCACCCAGGAAAAGGAGAAGACAGGAAATTATCAAACTCAGAGCTGAAATCAATCAAGTAAAAACCAAGAGAACCATACAAAGAATCAACAAAACCAGGAGCTGGTTCTTTGAAAAATGTCAACAAGATAGATAAACCCTTAGCCAGACTAACCAAAGTGCACAGAGAAAGTATCCAAATTAACAAAATTAGAAAGGAAAATGGAGATATTACAACAGAAACTGAGGAAATTCAAAAAATCATCAGATCCTACTACAAAAGCCTGTACTCAACACAACTGGAGAATCTGGAGGAAATGGACAATTTCTTAGACAGATACCAAATACCAAAATTAAACCAGGATTAAATATATCATCTAAACAGTCCCATAACCCCTAAAGAAATAGAAGGGGTCATAGATAGCCTTCTGTCCAAAAAAGCACAGAACCAGATGGTTTCAGTGCAGAATTCTATCAGACCTTCAAAGAAGACTTAACACCAATACTCTTCAAACTATTCCACCAAACAGAAGGAGCACTACCCAACTCCTTCTACGACGCCACGATTATGCTGATATCAAAACCACACAAAGATCAAACTAAGAAAGAGAATTTCAGGCCAATTTCCCTTATGAATATCGATGCAAAATTACTCAATAAAATTCTTGTCCACTGAATCCAAGAACACATCAAACTGATCATCCACCACAATCAAGTGGGCTTCATCCCAGGGATGCAGGGATGGTTCAATATAAGGAAATCCATCAATGCAATCCACTACATAAACAAACTCAAAGAAAAAAACCACATGATCATTTCATTAGATGCTGAAAAAGCATTTGAAAAAATTCAGCATCCTTTCTTGCTAAAAGTCTTGGAAAGGATAGGAATTCAAGGCCCATATCTAAACATAGTAAAAAGCAATATACAGCAAACTGGTAGCCAACATCGAACTAAATGGAGAGAAAGTTGAAGCAATCCCACTAAAATCAGGGACTAGACAAGGCTGCCCACTCTCTCCATATCTTTTCAATATAGTTCTTGAAGTCCTAGCTAGAGCAATTAGACAATATAAGGAGGTCAACTGGATACAAATTGGAAAGGAAGAAGTCAAAGTATAACCATTTGCAGATGATATGATACTATACTTAAGTGACCCCACAATCTTTACTAGAGAACTCCTACAGCTGATAAACAACTTCAGCAAAGTGGCTGGCTACAAAATCAACGCAAGCAAATCAGTAGCCTTTATATACTCAAAGGATAAGCAGACTGAGAAAGAAATTAGGGAAATGACACCCTTCACAATAGCCACAAACAGCATAAAGTATCTTGGGGTGACTCTAACCAAACAAGTGAAGATGACAAGAACTTCAAATCTCTGAAGATTGAAATCGAAGAAGATCTCAGAAAATGGAAAAATCTTCCATGCTCATGGATTGGCAGGATTAATATAGTTAAAATGGCCATATTGCCAAAGGCAATCTACAGATTCAATTCAATCCCCATCAAAATCCCAACACAGTTCTTCATAGAGCTAGAAAGAGCAATGCTCAAATTCATCTGGAATAACAAAAAAACCCAGGATAGCTAAAACTATTCTCATCAGTAAAAGAACTTCAGGGGAATTCAGTATCCTAGACCTCAAACTTTACAACAGAGCAATAGTGATAAAAACTGCATGGTATTGGTACAATGTCAGGCAAGAGGATTAGGATTGAAGACCCAGAAATGAACCCACACACCTATGGTCACTTGATCTTCGACAAAGGAGCTGAAAGTATCCAGTGGAAAAAAGATAGTCTTTTCAACAAATGGTGGTGGTTCAATTGGAGGTCAGCATGCAGAAGAATGGGAATTGATCCAGTCTTATCTCCTCGTACTAAGATCAACTCCAAATGGATCAAGGACCTTCACATAAAACCTTACACACTGAAACTAATCGAAAAGAAACTGGGGAAGACCCGTGAGGACATGGGCACAGGGGAAAAGTTCCTGAATAGAATACCAATAGCTTATGCTCTAAGACCAAGAATTGACAAATGGGACCTCATAAAACTACAAAGATTCTGTAAGGCAAAGACACTGTCAAAAGGACAATACATCAATCAACAGATTGGGAAAGGATCTTCACCAACCCTAAATCTGACAGAGGGCTAATATCTAATATATACAGAGAACTAAAGAAAGTAGAACGTAGAGAACCAAATAACCCCATTAAAAAGTGGGGTACTGAGCTAAATAAAGATTTTTCACATGAAGAACTTCAGAGGGCTGAGAAATACCTTCAGAAATGTTCAACATCATTAATCATTAGGGAAATGCAAATTGAAACAACCCTGAGATTTCACCTCACACCAGTCCCAATGGCTAAGGTCAAAAACTCAGTAGACAGCAGGTGTTGGCGAGGATATGGAGAAAGAGGAACACTCCTTCACTGCCAGTGGGATTGTAAAATGGTGTGACCACTTTCGAAATCAGTCTGGAAGTTCTTCAGAAAACTGGGCATGGCACTTCCGGAGGACCCTGCTATACCACTCTTGGGCATATACCCAGAGGATTCCCCAGCATGTAATAAGGACACATGCTACACTATGTTCATAGCAGTCCTATTTATAATAGCCAGAAGCTGGAAACAACCCAGGTGTCCCTCAACGGAGGAATGGATACAAAAAATGTGGTATATTTATACAATGGAGTTCTATTCAGCCATTAGAAACAATGAATTCATGAAATTCGTAGACAAATGGATGGAGCTGGAGAACATCATACTCAGTGAGGTAATTCAGTCTCAAAAGATCAATCATGGCATGCACTCACTGATAAGTGGATATTAACCTAGAAACTTGGAATACCCAAGAAATAATCCACATATTAAATGATGTTCAAAAAGAACAGAGGAGTGGCCCCTGGTTCTGGAAAGGCAACAGTATAGGGGAATACCAGTACAGGGAAGTGGGAAGGAGTAGATGGGGGAACAGGGGGAAGGAAGAGGGTTTATGGGACTTGTGGGAAGTGGAGACCCAGAAAGGGGAAATCATTTGATATGTAAATAAAGAATACATCCAATAAAAAAAAAGGAAAAAAAAAAGAAATATCAGATCCACCTGCAGGCAGGTCACCATTGTAAATCAAAGGATTTGTAGGTGGGTTGGTATCTTTACCCTTTTGTAGTGTCTCCAATAACAAAAACATTCACTAGTTAGCAGAGATAAAGGCTCTAGGTAGACACCTGCTTCACCTCTCCCTTCTTGATATGACTTATAGGTATTGTCTGCACCATTAGTTCTTTACCATCAACTTTTGTTTGGCTCTGTTCTTCTGTTTGTCTTGTCCTATTCTGTTGTATTTATTTTCATTCTACCTAAATTTATTAGTCGTAGTACTATTTGCATTTAGTACTCCTATTTATATTTAGATGCTTATTTATATCCAAATGAGAGAAAAATAAAAGTAATATGGTTTTGTAGGTGTAAAAGTGGGAGAGTCTGGGAAAAGTTAGGGAGGGACAACTGTAATGAGAATACATTCTATTTAAAAGATGTACTTCAATTACAAAATGTGAAAACTACCAACAAACAAAAGTTAGTTATATTAAAATTAAGAATATTATAATATAAGTCTTGGATGAAATGAGAATGAATTAAAAAGGATTTTTAAGGCTAGTCAGAAGAAACACCAAGTCACATATCATAAGGTAACATTTCTCTTCATTTTACATAATACATACTCAATAAATTTATTTGAAAAGGAAGAGGTTTATTATTGTTGCCCTAGCCTGTGCTACACTCCCTCCTTGACAGTCCTTGGGGGTTGGAGGTAAGTAGGCACAGAATCAGTGACACAGGTTCCAGAAATCAAATGAGAAGCAGAAGCCGACTCATTCATTGAAATAGTGAGTGGTGCCTTTATACCCTCTGCCTATGTCCCCTAGGTCCTTAACTGCTACTCCCACACAGTTGGCACTAGCTGATTGACGGCCTGGCCACATGCTAGGTTATTTTACATTTATGGGTGTCAGGCAGATTCTGGGGTTAGTAAATGCTGAAGGGTCTGCTATGCATGTGCATGCAGGTCATTGCAGGGTATTGGGAAGCTTCAGAACATGCTGACTCATTTCTACATATGATAAGTCAGCAACAAATCTTGCATAACCTCAGCTGGGAGAACTCAGGCCTCATTAGAGACTCAGTTTGTCATCCTGTGTTATTCAGTTTCCTTGGAGTCATTAAATGCAATATATTTTCCTCAGTTTTTGTTCCTTCTGCTTTTTAAAGTAAGCTTTCCCTGATTCTCCACATGTTGAAAATATTAATTTACAAGTTCTGTATTGTTTTTTCCTTTCATTCTTATTCTCTGAAGTAAACATAATTTAAAATAGCATTTTTGCAATACATAATTCTACTGTTTTCATGACGCTATATCTAGTCTGTCCAGCGTTTATGTGTTCAAGAACCATTTATCCAGAATCGACAATGTGCTTGGTCCCTCATATATTTTGAAGCAAAAACATGACAGCTCAAGTCAGAAAAATAATGTCACATAGAAAGAGAGACAAGCAGCAAAATTCCACATGATAGCTTATACTACCTATAGGAACATGTTCCCAGCCTTCCTCTGTAATGTCACAGTGAAGATCACATTGCTTTGCCTGGAAGACAAGATGTCTTCTTAAAACCACAGTAGCAAAGAACGCCTGAAGTAGACCTAGAGAAAAAGTGTCCAGGCACAAGACTGGGAGCTGTGTAGCTCATGAAGTGATGAGCTTTACATGCAGCCAAATTAAAATAAGAAAGAAAAATGACTAGGTAAAAACCAGACCACAAATCTATTGGATAAAATTAGTAATCATTCAATTCAGCCAATACTACTTGGTTTTCTAAGCAATATTTAACTACCTGATATACCAATTTTTTTCTTCTGAGTAAGTTACATTTTTTACTTTAAATTGTATATATATCCAGACTCAATTAAATGTCTAAATTTTAGTTGTACAAGAACAAAGTATGTAGTCACTTATAAACCACCTTAACTTGCTCAGAGAGTACACAATGGCAGATGAAAGGCAGAATGTGTCAGTGTTTTGTCATTGTTGGAGAGACAGTGGCATTCAGTGAGAAATTTAGAGTATGATGAAGAGACATAGAAATTGAGAACAAGTGGAAGATTCTTTTTAAAGATTAGTAAACGAGAATCACAGTAAATTATATAATCAAATTAGCTGTAAACTTCAAATGAGTTATTTTGTTAGCAATCAAGAGTAAAAAATGATAATGCTTATAAGTTATATAGCAGTAACTATAATGAAAGTAAAAAAATCTGTAAAAAAATGAATAACTCAACATTAGCTTATAAACGAATTGTCTTTTTTCTCTGTATTTAAAAAAAACTATTTATTTATTCATTCATTCATTTATCTTGGTTAAATTAAATAGCTTTATTTCTGTCTGTTTATAATAGCCAGAAGCTGGAAAGAACCCAGATATTCCTCATTGGAGGAATGGATACAGAAAATGTGGCATATTTACATAAAGGAATATTACTCAGCTATTAAAACAATGAATTCATGAAATGCTTAGGCAAATGGGTAGAACTGGAAAAGTACCATCCTGAGTGAGGTAACCCAATCACAAAAGAACACACAAGGTATGCACTCACTGATAAGTGGATATTAGCCCAGAAGCTTGGAATACCCAAGACACAATTCACATATCAAATGATGCCCAAGAAGAAGGAACAACAAAGTATGGATAGTCTGGTCCTTCTTAGAAGGGGGAACAAAATACCCACAGAAGTAAATACAGAGACAAAGGGTGGAGCAGAGACTGAGGGAAAGACCATCCAGAGACTACCCAACCTAGTGATCCATCCCTTACACAGTTACAAAACCTAGACACTAATATTGATGCCACAAGTACTTGCTGACTGGAGCCGGATATAGCTGTCACCAGGGAGGCTCTGCTAGTGCATGACAAATACCGAAGGGTACACTCTCAGCCAGCCATTGAACTGAGCACAGGGTCCCCAATGGGGCAGCTAGAGAAAGGACCCAAGGAGCTGAAGGGTTTGCAGCACCATTAGAGTAACAACGATATGAGCCACCCAGTACTCTCAGAGCTCCCAGGGACAAAAAAACATCAACCAGATAGTATACATGGTGTTACAGTTTCGGATGCATAGGCAGCAGATGGCCTTGTTGGACATCAAAGGGAGAGGCCTCTGGTCCTGGAATGGCTTTATGCAGCAGTGTAGGAGAATACCAGGACAGGGAAGCAGGAGGGGATTGATAGGGGAGCAGCAGGAGGGGAGACAGTTTATGAGACTTTTTGCGGGGGGGGGGGGGGGAAACAGGAAAGGTGAAATCATTTAAAATGTAAATAAAGAATATATCAAATAAAATTTATTTATTTATTTATTTATTTATTTATTTATTTTGGTTAAATGAATTAGATTATGTTGTAATATAGCTATAATGAGTTACATCAATTAGTCTAAATAATTATTTTAAAAACACAATCTTATATATTTTCATAACTAAATGTAGTTGTATTTCATCATTTGGTTACTTAATTTATATTGATTCATATTTATTTCAAAAAACTCAATGAGTAGTCTTTTGATTACCTGTTCAGAATTAGATAGAAGATGCAGGTCCTCACTCTGATAATCCTTTGAAATTTATTATTTTTCAGATTTAAGTAGCTATACATTATTTAATAATTGTAAAAGAATTTGTAAAATTGAAACAACTAACTTATTAGAACATAACTAATACAGTTGGTCTTGGGTTTAGATTTCAGTCATGTACAATGCACAATTTCACTTTTATTTCTCTTTATTTTATGTTTAAATTGATTTTAAATACACACACACACACACACAAAATTCATGTAGAAGTCATGGTGAATATTGAATGGAGTAATTACTACCTAGAAATATATGTGTCAAGGTGATTCTTCCTTCTGCAGTTTTACAGTTCAAGACTTGGGGCAACAAAAATAATCCAATACCAGGTTTCCAATCGCAAATTAATTTCTGAACTTAGTTTCTTTTTACATAATACACTGTTAAGTGTCCTATATTTATAAATCTTTTTTCCTTACAAAAGAACAGGATGAAATCAGTTTCCTTATCACTCCAGATAAAGAGAATGTTCACCTCTTTTTTCTTCCCTCGTTTATAGATCTGTCTCAGAAACCTGTTCTTCTACCTCCTGTTCTTTCTCTGCGAGGTTCTTTCTGACCTCAGCTTTCTCCCTTTATCCCTCAAGTGATCTCCACAGCTGAACTACTCCTCCCCATCTCTTCTGCTTCATGGTGGCCTTCTCACCATTTCTCATGCATCTAAGATATTTCTATGTCAATTAATTTGGATTTCTGCTCCATGGCATATTGAGTAACATGTTAAGCCCCAAACTTGGTTTTGTACTTCATGGACTTCTTTGAATTTGTCTGGATGCAATGTTAGATAATATATTAGTTTATGCCTAAATATTTTCTACCTAAATATTTTAATTTACAACTCTTAGAATTTCATTCATTTCTAGACGAATGAGTGATGACATTCCAAGAAAGAGTAGAGAAAAAAAGGGAGAGAAAAATACTAGGATTGTTAGGTCCTGCTATATATTAAGTATATGTTTTTGTTACAGTAAATATATTGTGCTAATACTCAGACTCATTTCCTTGTCTGTTATGTGTTGATATACTCAAGAGTTGAAACTGTGTCATAGTGTTCTCAACATAAGTAATTGTAAAAGACGAGTGCCCTATTTTGGGTTTCATTTCTGTGAAGATAAACACCATGACCATGGCAACTCTTCTAAAAGAAAATTGGAGCTGGCTTATATGGATTTTATATGAATTTTCCTTTTATCTCACTATATAATACTAGAAATTTTAGCATTTCTCTCAAAATTTTATTCTTAATTTTTTTTCGTAGAGATGTTTTGATGTATGGGTGGACCACTTTCATGCAATATGTGTGGAAGTCAGAAAAGGGAGCTAGGTCCTCTGGAACTGAAATTACATAAGGTTGTCTGATGTTCTTGTGAGATCTGGGAATTAAATCAATGTCCTCTGTAAGATCAACCAATCACCTAAACCATTGGACCATCTCTCCATCCCCCAAACGTAATAAATTTAAAAATTATAAAATACAAGTTTTGGTTCATACTAGATTCAATTCTGTAACCTAGTGTTTTCCAAAGAACACTTTTTCCATTATACTAGGATTTGACAAAGGGTAATCATTTGTGAAATCTATTCTTACTTTCTAAAATGGTAGAAATGAGGAAAGTTTCATATACTTTTGAAAGGTTACTTTAAAAAAAAATGAGAGCTTCTTGGTCTGTTAGAACTACCATAGAATGTCATGTCTTTTAGAAACTTGTGACTTTATAGAAGCCTATAATTTATTTTCTCACAGTTTCTGAGGTAACAAGTACAAGGCAAATATTCTGGAAAAATAAGTTTCTGATGATGGCTTTTGTCTGTGTTTTAAGACACCTTGTTTAAATGCCATTCTGGTGCCTTTTCTCTAGGCAGTGTATAAATATGTTTGTAAGACATACAGATACCACACACACACACACACACACACACACACACACAGAGAGAGAGAGAGAGAGAGAGAGAGAGAGAGAGAGAGAGAGAGAGAGAGAGAGAGAGGAAAGATAGGGTTTGCTATTTTATCATGATAGCCCCCGGTCCACTTGATTTTGAGCCTAATAATTATGAGACATCAATCACCCAACTAAATTTTATCATTCATTATAGAGATTTAATGAAAAAAATAGAGCATACTTTAGCATATTAAAAGCACTTTCTATGGCTTCTTAATGTTACAAATTATTTAATATACAGATTTTACATACTAAGATTGTTGAGAATCACAATATATAAGTATATCAATGTTTTATTCATCAAGATACTGAAATTCGGAGTAAATACTATAAATCTTTTTTCTGCTTTGATAATTTAATTCCTCATTCGTACATAACAACCTCTGTAAATAATATTATTTTGACTTTCCTTTAATTTCCATTAATGCATAATTTTGTCAAAATTCGTATTTTAATAGTCCTCATCCAGATTAATCGGTGGTCATATGGAGCAATTTTTTAAATGATACTTATAATACATAAATTATGTGTGAATTTGTATTATGGCTTAGTAGGTAGTGATGCTAGAGCTTAAACCTGATAAAATAAGTTCTATAAATCGATCCTAAATTGGGACAATAGTGTACCAATCCCTGAGATTTGTCCTATGACATCCAAGGACCTTGGTATTCACACTAAATTTTTTAAAGTGTGTTATCATTGGTTTCCTTCATGACTCAAACTTCACATCATATGCAGTCTTGAACATTATACAAAGGAATGATAATTTAATAACTTACATGCTTGGATCACAAATTGTTTACCTTTCTGAGGATATGGAAATTTTAATTGAAGTATGTGACCTTAATCTGACTCCATTATCATATATACTGCAACGATTTGGGTGCATTCTCAGCAGATGTTTCTATCTCTTGAGTTCAATTTAGCAAGACTTACATTAAGATTTTTAAAGCTTCTAAACACCTAAGCAATGATCATTAGAAACATTAACAGTTCAAGGAGGAGAAGCTGTCTCATTGGATCATTGATAATTTTTCTGCAGTTTTCTAGGGAAGTGGCTACTGGACAAGGTAAGTAAAATCAAATATAGTCTGGACACAGGTAAGCTCTACATAGCAAAGTGCTTATGTTGATTTCCAAGAAACACTTAGAAAATCCAATCAAAAGCAGTTTTTAAAATGTAAGAGATTATATAGTCTGAAGAGCAACCGGTCAGTGAATCTAGTCAATGGTTTTCTGAAAAAAAAACAAAAACAAAAACAAAAATACCCCAAGGTCCTGAGGCATAGCATAATATCAATCATCAAAACATCCTCTCCCTCTCCCTCTCCCTCCTCCTCCCTCATTTGCCATCCCTCTTGCCTCCCCGTTCTCTCCCTCCTATCTTCAAAAAAACGTAAGACATAATATTTCCTCTATCTGTACCAGAAAGCAAACCTTTGCTTAATATCAGAGGACTTAGAACATCTATTTACATTTCCTAATTCTGAGTATATAACTGGCATCTGAAAGTGTCCAAAACATTCCAATATAGAAGGAAAACATTTAGGACAGCTATTGCAAAATGCTCCCTGAACTCAGATATGATGTGGGTATGATTAAATATGCTAACCTCTTTGTAAGTGATAAAACAATGAGCTAGCAGAAATCAAGGATTTCTTTGAGAACTCCATTTGAAAATCTGTAGATATAGTATGACAAGGGGAGAATTTAAGAAGCAGTAATAGCAGACAGCAGTGCCAAATAATTATGACACATGGATTTATGACACAGACTTCACTGTGAGGCCAGTACTATTTGCAGAGCTTTCAATTTTTCAATTTGAATTGTTGAGGTCACTAACTTTTTAAATATGTCAATATGCCAATATCTAGCAAACAACCAATATCACTGCATTTCTTTTTATTCCAAAATTCAACAAATATCTAATGATAAAGTTGCTAGAGTATTTGTGCTCCTCCTTAAGAAAGCATTTGTGTTAATTTCCATTATATTTTTGAGATACTGTAAACATGATTATGTGTGATACAAATATTCAGAAGGCTTACATGTTAGCGTATATATTAATTTCAATGTTACAGTAGTATTACATAATAATAGAGTATATAAGATATTTTGTTTGTGGTCAAGGAATCAATTCCCAGACTTCAACAAGTACTAAACCACTGAGCTACAAAACATGTTTTTTTGTTGTTGTTGTTTATTTCTTGGCATAGTGTCCCACAATGTAGCCGAGGCTGGCCATAAACACACAAACTTCCAAACACTGCCTTCCAAACATTAGAAATACGGGCAAGTGCCACCAAGCTCAGATGGATATAATTATGTTCCACCAATTCATGCTTCAGTACTTCCAAACTATTACTTAATATGTAATCAAATTAGTGCTGAGTAATTAGTAAGAAAACATGCTAATATTCATACTCTTCCTCTCTGTAAGGAATCTAGCTTTGACTTACTCGTTTCAGTGTACTTGAACTTTACACTCATGTGACAAGAGTTATTTTCTATGTCAATCTTGTTTCAGTATCTCCATCTGTCTTGTCAGTCATTTACAGTGCCCTTTCCTTCCCTAAAATCTATTGTTTCTACTTCCTCAAATACCAGCTTCCTCTCTTAAAATTTGATACAACTTACAGAAAGAGCGTTTCTTTGTTAGAGATCCTTTACTCATCACTAGTGCTGTGGCTGATGTTTTCTGTTGATCCTCTTTTCATTGCAATGACTAAAATATCAGATAAAACAGGAGACTGAAAGACTTAATTTAGCCCATAGTTTGACAAGATCTCCCTCAGTCAGTTTCAGAGACAATGCCCAGCCAGCAGAAATAGCAGGGTTTTAACACATCACAGTTAATTAGGAAGCAATGTAGGTGTAACCTAAAGGTGTGTACCCTTTCATTTAACTCCATTAGCTGAGATGGAGGTTCCACATCCTTTCTGGGACCAAGCACTCAAAGTGTGTGAATGTGGGAGAAAGTTTGAGTGAGTCATAATCTTTCTATAACAACAGAAAAGTCAAAAGGAGAAGGATATCACAAATTCATTTAAGCAAAATATTGCATTACACAGCACACTTTAGAAATGAAAACAAAAGACCCAAAGGAAGAGCCTGTTTTTACACTTCTATTCCATGAAACATTGGCTGCCAAAACAAAATGAGACTGAACAAAGGGAAATAATGTAAGAATAAAAAACGAAGTGCGGAAATTTAGATTTCCTTTGTAGTCTAAGGCAGGACTCCTCTGTGTTAGGGATACCATGTTCTGCTGTGGGAGCAGATTGTTCAGTGTTGTGATCTAAATCTATGATGTTTCCAGAAAGCTCAATTAAAAGGCAGCAGCAAGAATTTAGGTGAGTGGTATGCCATTTTGCTTCTTTTGCGTCTTGGATTTATGCTTGAGTAATATACTTCCCATATATGCTTAGCACTGAGATCTATGCTTCTATAAAGCAAAGAAGCAAAGATCATAGGCTAACTGACTACAGCTACAACCTCCCAAACTCGGGCAAAATAAACTTTTTTGTTTCTTTTACTTACTCTCCCCCCCCACCCCGTTAAGAAAAAAAACCGTAAAACAAAAACAAAACAAAATAAAACAAACAAAACAAAAAACAAAAAAACCCACCTGACCCAAAAAGAGAAATTCTTTATGTCAGTTTTCGTTTTTATGACTAGGATCTGGGAATAAAGAAAATATAATGACATTTCCTAGAGAATTTTAGTTTCCAGAAAATCATAACAATAAGTATAAACTAGATTATCTTCTGTAAAATTGTGCTTTTGAGCTTCCCTAAAGAAGATTCAACTCCAAAACTCTGGAGCCTGGTGTCTGGATAGGACTTAATTCTGAGATTGCCTTATCTGCTCAGGAAGAGACCACATGACATATTTCCAAGATTTATCATTCCAATATTTTGTGATTATTCGTCAAGGAAACAAGTTTAGGTATATAGATTTCAAAATATTAACCTTACTTTTCTCAGTTTTTTATTATATATTTTTATTTTCTATATTCTTTGTTTACATTCCAAATGATTTCCCCTTTCCCAGTTCCCCCCTCCCCATATGTCCCATAAACCTTCTTCTCTTCACCCATTCTCCAATCACCGCTCTCCGTTTTCTCTGTCCTGGTACTCCCCTCCAATGCTAGATCAAGCCTTTCCAGGATCAGGGCCCTCTCCTTACTTCTTCATGGGAGTCATTTGTTATGCTAATTGTGCCTTGGGTATTCAGAGCTTCTGGACTAATTAATATCCACTTATCAGAGATTGCATTCCATGTGTATTATTTGTGATTGGGTGCCTCACTTAGGATGATATTTTCCAGATCCAACCATTTGCCTAAAAATTTCATGAATTCATTGTTTTTAATAGCTGAGTAGTATTCCATTGTGTAAATATACCACATTTTCTGTATCCATTCCTCCACTGAGGGACATCTGGGTTCTTTCCAGCTTCTGGCTATTATAAATAAGGCTGCTATGAACATAATGGAGCATGCATCTTTATTGCATGCTACATGGAACCCTTTGGGTATATGCCCAGGAGAGGTATAGCAGGGTCCTCCAGAAGTGTCATGTCCAGTGTTCTGAGGAACGGCCAGACTGATTTTCGAAATGTTTGTAACATCTTACAACCCCACCAGCAGTGGATGAGTGTTCCTCTTTCCCCACATCCTCACCAACTGAGGAAATTAAAAAAAAATCACTTTTTTTCAGTTTTATCACAACTAATGAACACTATGAATACTGTCTACCGGGGAAAGAAACAGAGCATCTGAAAGAACAATTGGGGATATAACAGCTGCAAAAATAACTTCCAATAAATTCTAATAGTAGACAAGGATATGAACAAGATGCAAAAAATAAGCAGGTTCTCTACCCATTTTATCTCAGAACAAAAAACATGTTTTCCAAATACATATTGATAACACATGATACTAATTGATAGTATATTTCCTGTTTATATAATGGTTTATGTTTTAATAGAAGCAACCACACAGTCAGGCCCTAATGCTAGGTGACCCTGTAACTGAATTTCATACACCATGGTGGTACAATGCCTCCTATTGTTATTTGCTCTCAGAATTTCTAGACATCTTATTGGCTATAGGTGAAACAGAAGAATGGATAAAGTTTTGTAGCTCTTGTATTTAATTGTGGTTTTTGGATCCTTGGCTTCTTTCCCTGGTAGATATCACTCATAGCCTTTGCTAATTGTGATAAAACTGTGGAAAAATAAAATGAATGTTTGGGAACATGTACACCTCAAGTTGTTTCCCTGGTGAATTCTCATGGGTACAGCACAATGAGTCTTGTTGTTCTTTTGTTTCCTTATTGTCTGTGGCTTTTAGCCAATGTGTGATATCTTGCCAGCCTTCTGGTGATCTTTCTTAACTAAAATTAGGATTCCTGTTGAACAATTTGTTTGACAAGGAAGGTTTATAATTTGTTTATGTTTCTGGCTGCAATTCGCAGAAACATTAAGAGGCGTAGATAAACAGGTGTATTTGAAGATCTCTTGTGGCTTGTAAAGTGAATGGAAAATGCTAATTCTGTTTTGGTACTCCCAAGTGAAAATTTTATTATGAATTAGATAAAGATGATTTAATTCTTTGGAACTGCATGGGATACATTAAAAAGAAAAAAAAATCTGCACTCTGATTAGATGCAGTTGTTTGCCTTGAAGTAACTAGCTAGAATTATTGGATAATTTGATCTTTCTCTTGTACTTTTTTTCCTCTGGTAAAATGAGTCTCTCTCTCTCTCTCTCTCTCTCTCTCTCTCTCTCTCTCTCTCTCTCTCTCTCTCTCTCTCTCTCTCTCTCTCGGTGTGTGTGTGTGTGTGTGTGTGTGTGTGTGTGTGTGTGAGAGAGAGAGAGAGAGAGAGAGAGAGAGAGAGAGAGAGAGCATATTTTGGTTGAAAAGAGGTTTTATCTTTCATTTCTGCTAAGGTAGCCTATGCATGGTACTTTGAGATTGAAATGCCTACCATTGGCTCATGTGTTTGAACATTGCATCCAGATGATGGTGTTGCTGGGGGGGGGGGAATATTGTGCAAAAACTGGGGTAGAGATTCTTGCTCTAGGAATCCAAATTCTGGAGGTGAGCTGTGTGAGAGTTTGTAGATGAGTGACACTTGCAGTTCATTGGCCTCTTCCTTGTGTGGAAGGAGTTTCATCTTTCAGCTTGATGAGTTTGACAGATCATGATGGTGAAATGAAGCCATGCCCAGCTCCCTTCTTCCATGCCTTTCTCATCCTTATGACTTCTTTTTCGGAGACTATAAGCAAAATCAATGTTTATGTCTGTATGCTGTTTTTGGTCATAACTCATATTCCTTGATTCAAAGTTTGAGGATTGGTTTTGTACAGGCATGCATGCCATTTAGACATCAAAAAGTTAGCCTAGGCCATTTGGCAATAAAAGAAAATGGTATTTATTCCAGCTAAAATAACTGCTATAAAATTTGGACACAAGGTTTAAAATATTTGATAATCCTTATTATTTGATAATGGCTTATATTTGTAATTATGTGTTTTTGATTTATTTGACTTAATCATATTTATAATTTGGAGTTTATTGTCTTAGTACAGACCTGATAATTTTATTGTATTAAGTTGTTTTCCTTTATGATTAAAACTATAAGATAAGGAAATTTCTGATATCTTAGTTTCATTAAATTTATAAGAAAGAGAGAAAGCAGATATCATTAAAACTATTAATCCTACTAGAAGAGAAAAGGAAGTGCTGGAGTTTCCCAGCTCTGAACCCAATGAGATAAAACAATGTCAAGCCAGACAAAATATACCCATTGGTTTGGGCATGATGTTTCTGTACACTGTATCAAGCTTACTATTGTATTATTCATATGATTATTTTTCTGCTCTTGTATCTTGTTTCAATCTGGACATGGCAGTGTAATGTTTGTGCTAGGAATCTCCTTTATCAAATTGTATAACAATTCTTTCCACTCATTTAATACTTGTAAATAAATGCTCATCAACCAAAGGTTGTGCTAAAAAGAGAATATGGCAGAAGCTTTCATCTGCCATGGGAGGGAGAGAGACAGGTGGAGGGAGAGGGAGAGAAGGGAATCAAAGGGAAGGGAAGGGAAGGAAAGGAAGGAAAGGGAAGGGGAGGGGAGTGGAGGGAAAGGAAGGAAAAGGAAGAGGAGGGGAGGGAAGGGAAGGGAAGGGAAGGGAAGGGAAGGGAAGGGAAGGGAAGGGAAGGGAAAACAAGAGATGGTCTTATCGGCCAGGAGATTGGAGGAATTTGGGCCCTGAGGAAAGTGTCAGAGGAAGATATTAGAAATACTCCTCAAGCCCAAAGAGCTAGACGAATAATAAAATGCAAAAATATTGGAGTCATGACTAAGAGGTAGTCACATTAGTTTGCAGGTTAAGGTAGATCACTAACTGCTCAACTATTGAAGTGCTGATTAAAGTAAATCTTGATTTCCCTATGTGGTTATTGGAGACTAGTATAAGAAGAAGAAATACAGCCACAGGATTAATTTACTGTCTGAGTTTATGTAAAAATTTAATTTTTTACATTGATACAATAGTAGCATAATTATTAGAAAGAGGCTTTTTATGATTGGATTTAATACCTACTTTTCAAATTGAAAGTCATACTTCACATTGAGACTTAGGCAAATATTCTGTGGCTAGACAGGTCATAGTATTAAATTTGGCATAGTACTAAATTAGCTCCTCATAAACCACTGTTATACCCATGAATTACTGCATATGTCAACCCTTCTGGGAGAAGCTTCTATTTTGTTCAGATAAATAATACAGAGACCATAAATGATCAATGTACATAGAATGAGTTACTGCAGAATAATTACTTCTAAATGGGACTTGTGTTATTACATCACCTTTACTCAAGGGTCAGTGATTATGGCAGAAGAAGGGACAGAAGACTATGAAAGCCATCAGTGCGCACTACAAGGAAATAATGTTTTCTGGACATTTCAGGACAGTTGAATGTAAGAATATATAATGGCTCAAACAACATGCATAAGACCTCTGCAGAACCAAGCCAGGCATAATTCCAGCCTGGAGAGGTGAAATAGGCATGAATTCCCATCAGATTCATTCGAGCCAATGGGACCTAAGGTAGCCCTGGAAATCAGAAAATAATTTAGGTTTCCCCCTAATGAGTAAACCACATGCCAATTAAAATCACAAATCTAATCTGAGTATATTAGCAATATAAACTATTCTTGAAGGGCTTAAAATTATGACATATACTTTAATGGGATGGAAGGAAAAGGAAGATGTATCTGGGAGGAGTGGGGGGCAGAGGTGTATATGAATAAAATATACTTCACAAAATATCAACAATTTAATAAAAGTGAGACAAGAACTTTTTTATTACATTCTATGTCCTGCTATGGTAACTAGCAAATAATTTCTTACACAAGGATAGTAATTTAGGGTTTTTTGTCAAATAAATGTTGAAGTTTTAGTACATTAATCTTTGTGAGCAATCTAAAACTAATTTAGAAAATTATAATTAATCATTATCTTAAAATTGCATTGCTTAAAGCTTATTCTTTCCAAATAATTCATCTATATTATATGATAGTGTACATTAACTAAAGTTTTGTTTTCAGATATTTGTCCCTTCTTATGGTTGTTCTCAGATTTATTAAATGACGAGATCTCTTGAGGATGCCTAAGAGATCCCTTTAATTAACAGCTTATAAACATTGATAGATTGTCATCCTATAGATCTTGAGCGGACAAGTATTCTCCAACCCATATGTGACTAATGTATTAGTATTTCAACTTCTATATAAATGACTCAGATATTATAACTCTTTTGCATATATTTATTAAACTTTTTCATATTTCATATATAGGTTGCTACTGATACAAAAGCTTATCTTTGTATTTTGCTGAAAATAGTTACAGAAAAGAATATTATACATAGAGTTAAAACTGTAATTTACCTTGACTGTTAATGAAATGTGATCCTAATAAAGACAAAACATTTGTCTTCCTGTATTGTAGGTGAAGTGTTTAGATTAACATCTATCCAATTAGATCTTAGAAATATAGTTCATTATTATTATTATGTTGCTTTTGTAAGGAAATCTTACAAGGTTTGAGAACAGAAATTTTGTCTTTCAATATGCCAGAAATGTAATTAGAATGTAAACACTTGGAATCTAATATATATATGAATATGTGAAAAACTATAAAGGAGTATACCCTATAAATACAGGTATAACATGAAATGTAAGAAGTTTATAATTCTATAAAATGTTTATAATTATAAAATGTTTTAAAATTTTAATCAAATTAAATTTATTATTTATGTATTTATTTATTTACTGTGAGTGTGCATGTTTGCATGTGTAAGTGCACCTTGTTCAAATGAAGGTCAGAAGATAACTAGAAGAAGATAATTCTTTCTATCATGTGTTATCCTTGAATCCACGTCGTGTTCTCCAGCTTGCCATCTTTACACACTCAGGCATTTTCTATTGCATAATATAAGATTTTAACATCAAGGAATTTATACTTTGATCCTTATTAGAAAGTGGATCAAAATACCAATGGCTCACAGCCAACCAACAGAATAAGCATAGTGTCCCCAATGGAGCAGCTAGAGAAAGGACCCGAGGAGGCGAAGAGGTTTGCAGCCCCATAGGAGGAACAATAATATGTACCAAGCAGTAGCACCAGAGCTCCCAGGGACTAAGGCAAAGAGTACACAAGGAGGGACCCATGGCTTCAGCTACATATGTAACATAAGATGACCATTTCAGACATCAATGAGAGGAGAGGCCATTGGTCCTGTGAAGCTGCAATTCTCCAGAATAGGGGAATGCAAGTCAGGAAATTGGCGGGGAGGGGGATAGGATAGGGGTTTTTCAGAGAGGTAACACAGAAAGGGGATACCATTTGAAATGTAAATAAAGCAGATATCTAATAAAAAACAAAAAATAAATGAAAGAAATTTAATTATTTGTGGCATATATTTCTTTATTCCAAGACTGAAATGGATGGAGAAAATAACAGATGATATAAAAGTAATAATAGCATGTTTATGGTTCCAGATACTTGGGAAGGCCTCATTCTTTTTTAGCAATCTGATTTTTTAGCAATCATAGTATTATTTTGCTATAAAAAATTAAATGTGCTAAAATTCTTTTAAAAAGTCTAATCTTATGAGAGACTTCTATGTAGGTAAGTTGATTCTAATAAAAAATTACTATCTATGGGCTTTAAAAAAGAACTTTCAGACAAACTGACAAAGGAAAGTACAATATATATGATGAGAGCAACAAAGTTTTCATAAAATATTTATTAAAACTAATACTGATGTTCCTCTAAAATAGAGAAATATTACCTCCAAAATATTTTTTACGAAGGGAGTATTATTTGATAATAAAATAAAAAAAACAACTGCAAAAAGCAAAAATATAGGATAATCTCTCAGATAAGCATGTATGAAAAATTTTTCACTAAAATGCTTATTAACATAATTTAAGAATAGGTCACAAGGATTATCCACTATGATCAAGTATACTTCATCATAAAGATGAATGAACAATTTAACATAGGTAAATTAATGAAAATAATGAAATTCATAAAATTTTCAGAAATCACAATATTTTATTAAATGCAAAAGAGTTTCTTGATAAATCTAACACTACTTCATGACAAGTCATGGAGAACCTATGGATAGAAGGGATATATTTCTACCTAACAAAGACAACATAAAACAAGATTGAAGTCAATATCATTTTAAACAAAGAGAAAAATCAGAGCATTTCCACTACAATTCAGGAGACAAAGATGTCCACTACTGTTCAGTACAGTGCTCAAAGTCTTCTATATCCTTATAGATAAAATAGATAAAAATTTTCTAAACACAGCAACAACAGAAAAAGAGCAATTAGAATTGACTGAATTTTACAATGAAGACTTGTCATTAGTTGAGTAAATAGAACATCTTTGCATCTTAGTTCCTACTGATATTCTGCTTTGGATATTTCTGTATGGACATGTGGCTATTCCTTCCATGGTTCATGTATTAAACACACAAATTAAGCAATAGACAGAGAGGCAAATGAGGAGAATGAGCAAGAAGATGATTCTTATACTGAAGTATAAGTTATAGGAACTTTAAAAACATGAGTTCTATTTCTGTAAGACAATTGGGAATCATCTAGTTATAATAGTACTTACTCAATATTTATTTAAGTATTTAATGTCAAATACATATAAAGTTGGCTGCTTTAAAATGTCCTTATCAAATATACTGTATTTTAAGCAAGATTAAGCCATTTATTATAACTTCCATTAATGATAAAACATGTATTTGTATTCTTAAATTTTACCTAAACAATAATTCTGATAATTTTATAGGTTTTACTGTTCTAAAAGTAAGTCATTTATTATAAATTATATTAATGATAAAATGTGTATTTGTATTCTTAAATTGGACCTCAACAATAATTCTGATAATTTTTCTATAGGTTTTTATAGTTCTATGGTATATGTTAGAAATTCTGAAGGTACCAGTGCTTGCAACATGTTTTTTGTGTTGTAATATAAATACAATACTTTCTTCCCTACAATCACTCTGTTTTTCTCTTTAAAATTCATAGGTTCTATATCCATTAAGGGCTGTAGCACACATATTTGTACACACACATACACACACACACACACACACACACACGCACACACACACACACACACACATACACACACCTTATTCCATATGTAAAATGTTATGTGTTTGTATCCTCTCAGGGCTGACCATTTGCTATGGGATAGTTCATTGGTTTACATTTCCCTAATGGAGACAATTTGATCTGCTTTCAGCATTGTTTGGTTGCCTATAGTTCTTTGTGTAGGGTACAGTTTATTAACTAAAATATAATTCTTGTCATGGTATATTATTAAAAATCTCAGAAAATTAAATTGTATAAAACAATTTAACTCAGTGCTGATATAACTCAGCAGGTAACATCACTTATTTATGTGCCGGAGTTCTATCCCCAGTACCTGTGTCATAGAAGAATACTGACTCCCAGGAGTCATCTTCTGGATTCTGCAACATGGCATGGCATATACATCTTTCCACCTAATTAATGTAATAAAACTTATAAAGGATTATAAATTCATTATAATAATTTATTATTAATAATAACTATAAATTATTAATTTGGAAATTTCGAGATGATCTCTAATGTGCAAGGGATTGAAATCTTCAGGATAAAAATTTTCTAAACACAGCAACAACAGAAAAAGAGCAATTAGAATTGACTGAATTTTACAATGAAGACTTGTCATTAGTTGAGTAAATAGAACATCTTTGCATCTTAGTTCCTACTGATATTCTGCTTTGGATATTTCTGTATGGACATGTGGCTATTCCTTCCATGGTTCATGTATTAAACACACAAATTAAGCAATAGACAGAGAGGCAAATGAGGAGAATGAGCAAGAAGATGATTCTTATACTGAACCTTAGGATTTGAAATTGTATCAGTTCCTCTTCCTAATGAAAAATAACATCAAGAATGTGAAAAAAAAGTTTTTTCAGGCCTCTGAATTTTAAAAGAAACAATTATATTCTGTAGTTGGAGACACTAAACTAAATCTATATCTATATATACATATTTTCTTATTTTAGCCTTTTTGAAAATTGTAAACCTGTTCTGGACATGGAAAAAAAGATAGTTCCTCTAGCCTCATATTTTTCTTTTTTTTTTTAAATATTCTACATGTTTTGATTGGCTTTGTAGCTATATTATTGGCATATTTCCTGTTCTCATTTCATTCTCTTATTTTTTAGTGACACACATGATGTCCAGTATCCTGTGACACATTTAGGTTCAGGAGAGTATAGCAGGTGAGAACTTGCTAAAAATCCAGTCTACTGGAATCATGCCTAAGAAATTAACGTTTTCCTGGCCCATGTTTCTGTTTCCTGTTTTGAATGAGGTTAGAAGAATCTACCACAAGTTTCCAATATTGTGATTATCTGTCTTGACCAGACTCCTGTAATCAACAGAACCAATAACTATGAACTGAAACCTTTGTGAATATGAACGAAAATGATTGCTTTCTCCCTGTATATTTCATGTGGTGAATTGGGCCACAATGAATAGATAAGAGATAAGAGGATAGAATAAGAGAAAAAGATTGTCATGTCCAGTTAGGCATGATTTCCACCAGACTGATTTCCAGAGTGGCTGTACCATCTTACAATCCCACCAGCAGTGAAAGTGTGTTCCTCTTTCTCCACATCCTTACCAACACCTGCTGTCTCCTGAGTTTTTAATCTTAGCCATTCTGACTGGTGTGAGGTGAAATCTCAGGGTTGTTTTGATTTGCATTTCGCTAATGGCTAATGATGTTGAGCATTTCTTGAGGTGTTTCTCGGCCATCCGAATTTCTTCAGGTGAAAATTCTTTGTTTAGGTCTGTACTCATTTTTTAGTAGGGTTATTTGGTTCCCTGGGGGTCAACCTTCTTGAGTTCTTTGTATATATTGGATATTAGCCCTCTATCGGATGTAGGATTGGTGAAGATCTTTTCCCAATTTGTTGGTTGACGTTTTGTCCTTTTGACAGTGTCCTTTGCCTTACAGAAACTTTGTAATTTTATGAGATCCCATTTGTCAATTCTTGATCTTAGAGCATAAACTATTGGTGTTCTGTTCAGGAACTATTCCCCTGTGCCTATGTCCTCAAGGGTTTTCCCAAGTTTCTTTTCTATTAGTTTCAGTGTGTCTGGTTTTATGTGGAGGTCCTTGATCCACTTGGAGTTGAGCTTAGTACAAGAAGATAAGAATGGATCAATTCGCATTCTCCTGCATGCTGACCTCCAGTTGAACCAGCACCATTTGTTGAAAAGGCTATCTTTTTTCCACTGGATGTTTTCAGCTCCTTTGTCGAAGATCAAGTGACCATAGGTGTATGGATTCATTTCTGGATCTTCAATTCTATTCTTTTGGTCCACTTGCCTGTCATTGTACCAATACCATGCAGTTTTTAACACTATTGCTCTGTAGTATTGCTTGAGGTCTGGGATACTAATTCCCCAGAAGTTCTTTTACAGTGGAGAATAGTTTTAGCTATCCTGGGTTTTTTGTTATTCCAGATACATTTGAGAATTGCTTTTTCTAACTCTGTGAAGAACTGAGTTGGGATTTTGATGGGGATTGCATTGAATGTATAGTGCTTTTGGCAAGATGGCCATTTTAAGTATATCCAATCCACAAGCATGGAAGATTTTTCTATTTTCTGAGGTCTTCTTCAATTTCCTTCTTCAGTGACCTGAAATTCAAGGTGTCGGTAAGTTATCAGTGATTGCATTTCAAAATGTCTTTTAATCTTTTATAATATTTATTTTTTGCTTGGTATTTGTGTGTGTACACGTGTGCTTGTGTGCTCATGTGTGTGTATATGTGTGCTCATGCATGTGTGTGTGTGTGCATGTGCATATAAGCAGCATGGTACATAGGGAGACATTAGAAGATGACTTGTAGAAATCAGTTGTCTCCTTCTATCATGTGCGTACTGGGAATTGAATTCAAGTTGTCAGGCTGGCCAGCAAGAACTTTAACTCTATAAGCAATATCATCAAACCTACTGGGTAGTTCTATTCATGTTAATAGTTATAAAAAAGGGGAAAGGGGGAAAGACCACATTTTTTTTTACCTCCAAGTTGTCTAGAAAATTAACTCATTTTAAGTTATTAACAAGAAAGCTGTTTTAACTTCCTTCTCATTACTAAGACAAATACCTGACCTACACATAGCACAAACAACTTTAGGAAAGAACAGCGACACTCCATCCCTTGGCCCAGCTCTATTATTCATTTAACTTCTTCTCCATATCATTCAGAAATAACTGCTTCTCAGTACTTGGCTAGTTATGAATCCATGCAGCACTGAATACAAAAAGAGCCAACTGCCAATGCCAGCCATAGCACTAATCAATGGGTATAAACATAAATATGTAGATGTCAATTTGATATTTAAATCATTTACATTTTGCAAAGCAGCTTCCTTGAAAAGACCTGTAGCCCCCAAGCCCTAGGCTTTTGAACAAGTTTACTGTAGAAATTAGGAAAATATTCTGGCCTTGAGAGGCTCAAATTCCAACAGAAAGTGGTTAGCAACCCTATTCCACTATTGTACAATTTGGTAAATATTGCCTTGTAAGATGGTAATTTCACAAGCAAGATTGACTCATTGAGCAATTCTAGAAATTTAAAACTATAGAAACAACAAAGATAGTCCAATATTTTTTTACAATATGAGTTGTCCATAAGTCTTTACATTTACATATTGACATTTTATACTTATGCATATAATATCACTTCAAAGTTGTTGTGCATTAAAGGTACTCAGCACACCCCATTTCCAGAGATTTTAGTGGTGGTTGGAAATACTGAAATTGTAAAACATTGAGGTATCTGGAGAAGCAATATCACTGTACTCATGTTCTTCAGGTTTGTGTTACGTTTCAGACTCCAGTTCACACCCATGACTTAAGGAATCTCAGCCACATGTACCTAATGCCAAGACATTCTGCCTCACCAGGGACTAAGATTTAGTGAAACCAAGGCATATGTAGCTGAAAATATGATTCAAAATTAACAGTTTTCTCTTATTGCATGTAAGGTATTTTTGTCATAGCAACAAAATTTGACAAATAAGAGCATACTGTAGGAAATATGAGCATCCATTTTTAAAATGCATTCATTGGAAGAGGTTCCTTGTGTCTCGGAATGTCACAGAAGCAACTGGAATGTAAGTACCAATTAAAAGGTACAGATACACATAATTTCATTTCCATAGCATCTTTAACTAATGTAAAATTTGCTAAAAAAAAAAAACCTTAGTATTACTTTTATATGGCTTCTGTTTGAGCCCTATTTTTCTCTTGTAATTTTATTTAATAATCTTGCAATTATTTTACCTGGATGCTATCTCTGCTTTCTCAGATTTTTAACATATATTCAGTATAATTTTTTATTTTTAACTTTATGGTATAAGACTAGTTCGTTAAACAACATTAAAAGTTAGCAGTTTAAAACAAACTTTAAATAAATAGAAATGCTCACAGAAAGTGTCATTGGCAAATATTTTCTATCATCAAGAAATTCATTAATAGAAAAATTGGTTTATCTTATTTCAAATTACTTATAGATCTATTTTAATTAAAGTTATTTTTAATTGAAGAAATTCTTCACTCCTTATCTTAGTATACCCTAATATACTTATAGCAGTCTGTGGAACATATCAGTAATAGATTCTAATAATATGATGTTTGTTTTTTAAATCTTATGATTCATGTCAATGATAAAACATGACTTTTTAATAAACCAAGAACAAATTAGTGTAATTAATATATTACATCCTATATTGCTATGAATTAAAAAGGGAATGTTCTGACTTCCCCTGCAAAATCTTGAGAAATAAAAGAAAATGGTTCTCACCTGCCACCATCAACGTGATGCAAGGTACAAAACTTTCAATATTAGGTGAAAATAGTTTTTTGAAAGGATACAGACTACATTGATGGAGCTCTTGTGCTCAACATGAAAACGTATGTCCAGAATTATGGTATCTGGTTATTAAAGAATATGATATCTTCTGCTGAATATATGGAACAGGACAGCTGAGAATTTAGACAGAAACAGCTCAGGAAGGAAAGGTTCTAAGACTTAATATCAGTTTATATCACTTCCTCCAGCTTTGCAAACATTTCCCTTTATTTTTACAGGTTATCTATAGTGTCTGTCAGGCCATTAGCTCCTCTAATGAATTATAGCTCTTCCTAAGTACAATTTCCTGGCTGAGTACAAAAATGTCAGTAGTCGGGAAATTGTCTAGGACGCAGTAAGCCATAGGTTCTGTGTCATTGTTCCAGAAGTAAAAGATAAATTGTTATAAAAATATCTTCAAAATCAGCAAAATTTTCCTTAATTTAAAGTAATAGTTATGTGACTAGAAGCAATTTATTTTCCCCTTGCTGAATACAAAGCAGAAAGTTCAATCAGCATATGAAAGAGTCAGAGTTATTTTTATTTATTAGATATTTTATTTATTTAGATTGCAAATGTTATCCCCTTTCCTGGTTTCCCCTCCAGAATGCCCCTATCCCATCTTACCTGGTTTCTCTGTTCTGTGAGGGTGCTCTCTCACCCACCTACCCACACCTGCCTCCATGCCCTGGCATTCCCTACACTGGGGCATTGAGCCTGCACAGGACCAAGGGCCTCTCCTTCCATGGATGTCCAACAAGGCCATTGCTACATATGCCACTGGAGCCATTGGTCCCTCCATGTGTACTTTTTGGTTGGTAGTTTATTCCCTTGGAGTTCTGGGGGAACTGGCTAGTTGATATTGTTGTTCTTCCTATGGGACTGCAAACCCCTTCAGCTCTTTCAGTCCTTTAACTACACCATTGGGGACTCTGTGCTCAGTCCAATGGTTGGATGTGAGCATCCATCTCTGTATTTGTCAAGTTCTGGCAGAGCCTCTCAAGTGACAGCTATACCAGGCTACTGTCAGCAAGCAATTCTTGGCATCTGCAATAATGTCTAGGTTTTGTGTCTGTATGTGATATGAATCTCCAGTCTCTGGACGGCCTTTCCTTCAGTCTCTGCTCCACACTTTTTCTCCACAGTAACTAATGAGAACCAGGAAATTGTGAAGCACTGAATGTGTTAAATTATCTGTGATTTATATTCCTCAATTTCACCTTGACTTTGTTTTAGGCTTTAATCAGTGTTTCTCTTTTTTGTTGTTTTAATCTTTAACTTTTTATTCCCTTCATCCCTAACAACCCCTGATCTTCGGTATCTTTATTAGTGTTCTAAATCATAGTTTCACAAATGCTAGGTCTGTACTTAATCAATTTCTCCAATCAAACTACATCCTAAGTTGTGGATTTTATTTTGGGGAAAGGGGAATGAGACTGAGCTGTGAGTTGTTGAGGGAAAATCAGAAGGCAGATATCAATTGAGATGTAAATGAATAAAATGATTAAAAAAATACTTAAGGAAAACCCTTCTGCCTTTTTGTGAGGCCATTCAGAGGCAGGCTTAGCTGAAGAGCAGGAACTCATTCTAAGTATTTACTGAGTATCTTCATGAATAAAAGGGGCATGAATAAAAGCAGATGAAGGAAGCTCTTGGATTCTACTTTCCACTTCTTCCCAGACCTTGGATGTAATTATGCTTTTCTCTTTTCTGCCACAATATATTCTCTTAAAACATGAGTCAAAATACATTTTTCTTTTTTTTCTGTTTATTATTATTGTTATTATTATTATTATTATTATTATATTTACTTTACTTACATTTCAAATGATATTCCCTTCTTGCACCACCCCTCTGGAAAATAAAAGGTACATTTTTGCAAGAATTTTTTTTCTTAAGAAAAATTTTTGTCACAACAATGAGAGAAGTTAGCTAATATCTTGTCTATTACAACCTATTTTTTCTTTCTATTCTCTGAAATTCTCAAGCCTTAAGTCTTGTAATTTTGTTTGAACTTAAAGAATAAGTCATAGCTTGCTATCACCACTCACATGATATTATATAACACACAAATACTCTGTCATAATTCTGTCAAGAAAAGAGAGAAACTGTCCTGTGCATCTCTTACACATTCTTAAAGCATACTTTTAAAAAATTATGGTATCTCATTCTTTCTTACATGAGAGCTGGGATGCCCTATAAAAACAACATCTTTAGCATTTAAACCTTTCCTAATCACAGGAATGACTTTTAGCCACTTTGCCCCTCCACCTATTGATTTTGCAGAGTGGTGAACCAGAGATGGGAGTTTTATTGGATAAACTCATCCATATTCATAAGAAGAAGGCATCATCACTTACAGAGTTGGGCACATTCATGCTCAATTAAAGTTTACATACTCCACTTAAATAATGGCAAAGTCCAAAGCTTTAGGTTAAAAAAAAAATTAACATTGTAACAGGCAAAATTTTTTCTAGGTCATCTGGTAAAAGTCAGTCAGCAATACTACGTTATTTAGATTGATTTCTTGTAATTTCCTCTGAAGGACACTATTTAAAACAAAAGAAACCCAAAACAACCAAAAATAAAAGTGGCTTGTAAAGTTCTTTGGCTCATTTCAAAAAGCAGTTGCTTCCCAAAATGCAGAATAAAAGACAGTTATTTTTATAACTTCATAGTATTTTCTTTCCTTGAACAATACTATAATAATTATATTATCCATATGTATGCTTTTTATATTTTTTCCAATCTGATGAAAGCTAGCTAGAGTCTAACTATTAAAATATGTGGTTTGGTACTATAGACACTATATTTTCTTCTAGAGAAATGTTCTTTTTTTCATATTATTTTGCTTTATATTTAAGTTTGGAAATTACAATATGATCACTATGTAGAATTTGTAATTATTGTCTAATAACTCTCACTGGTATCTCCATCTGGATTCTGAACAGCTTGTAGTTCTCCTTGCTATCTGACAAAACATTTAGATAAATAATATAGAGCATAATGAAGATGGTGGAGTTTACAGAACAGGTTGAGATAAATTCTTGACAGTAAGGACCAAAGCTCAATGTCATCACCTTACATTTTTGGTGGGCTACTTCTGAAGCCCCTAGAATATAATAATAATAAAGCCCCTTAGTGAGTTTGTTCTCTACAGGCGCTTGAACAGAAATGCCTGTCTTTGTACGTTATCAGCAGGCTTCCTATTTCATAGTAATTTCATAAGATTGGGGTTTCTGAAACTGGTATTAAATATTTATCTGTTCACAAAAGTCTGAGAAATTCAGGACTACTATTATACTCTCTAGATCAGAGATATGATTCCCCTTCCTATTGTTCTGACCAGTAGGTAGAGTTCTGCCTTGTCCTTGATTTTGTAAGATATTGATTATGTAGAAAAAATTCTAGTCCTTCTAGTATCTAAATAACTGTAAAGCATAAAGACATTGTCCTTTCCTGCTTCTGAAGCTTTGATAAAGTTATTAGACACAGATGAAATAGGAGAAATTGTGTATAAACTTTTCAACAGGGAAAAGAACCTCAGAGAACAGGCTGAGGATGCCAATGATGTGATTATTCACTGCTAGCATTGAATGTATTAACCTCATTTTTTTCTTGAGGAGGGAGAGAAAACACGTATAAAATGTTGAGGGCTTGAATGTGTTTCTGAGGGAGGGAAGGGTCTCTTTTTAAATGTAAATGAGCTCAAATGATAGCCGTCATACTGGAAGGGAGGTTACAGAGGTGTAGTTGTATTCCTTAGTATGAAACAAATAATGATATTTATGAGTGAGGATGGAGGGTGAAGTCTGCTCCTGATGCAAATAAGGCTCTAAAGTCCCTGATCCTTGCACTTGGAGACCAAGAAGCCAGAAAGGTTAAACGCTGATGACACGGAGTCTGTATTTATAACCTCTTAATTTAATTAAAGCAAAATCACTCATCATGAGAAAAATGCCACATTTTTGTGATGGCAGTGTTTGAACGCCAGGAATCTTTATTTACATATGTAAAACTCTTTCATGAAACTAATTAGCAAATTTTGAAGTTTTTATTTGTTCTTTGTGAGTTTCACATCCTGCACTCCAATTCCATTCATCTCCCCATCCCATAATACCCACCCTCCACCCTTGCAACATTCCCTACAGCAGAAAAAAAAAATTTCAGTGGAAGTTGTCATGTGTCTGACAGTGTCCCACAGTACACACCTTTTCCTACATTTCTTTGTTTGCAAATATTCATCATGAATCCTTTCTGGTACAATGTACCTGGCTTCTGCTATACTATTAATCCAGGAACCTTGCTGGGACTTCCTCTCAGATATCCTGTTGTTGCCACTAGAGTCAGCTCTATTATGTGGCCCAGGACAGGTGGAAGACACTCTCTCCCAAGTGAGTGCTGCTGCTAGTGAGGACAGGGTCAACTCTCTTGCTTTTATGACCTCAGAATCAGGTCTCCCACTTTCTTCCAGAGGTGAGGGGTCAGAGAGGAAGGAAAGAGGATATTTTTCCATCCATGTCACAGCACAGGAAACATGTGGCAAAGCCAGCTCTCCTACAGTCATACCCTCAAGTCCTGCTTACCTTCAATTTCTGGGAAATATATGGTCCCTTTCTCCTGAGTACTGTGATTGGCTAGGGGTGAAGTCAGCTCTCTTGCTTTTATGCCCTAGATCTGGCTCTCCCAAAATATCCAGGTAAGGGGTGGGACCAGATCTGCACAACCCCCAGACATCAACATGTCCCCAGAGGCAGCACAGACAAGGGATGTCTGCCTGGCCTTTGGTGGTAAGAGGTCCCTGATGCTGGAGGACCATGGAACCAGACATGGCTTCTGGTGGCAGCACAAACTGGAACCCCCTATGTAAATAGAGAACATCACAGGCTGCTTAAATTAGGTTGATCCACAATACCATTGAGTTTCTTTCATTCTGCCTCTCTTTGTTGTGCCCACATCCTTCTGTTTCTCTTTCTTTTTCATCTCTCTACCACTTATTGGCGTCTTTTAGTAATTTCTGGAGTCTCTGCGTAGTTGTGGTCAACTCAGTTGTAGTCTTAGGAATGCTATGCCCTACCTGTTCATTATGGTACCAAGCAGGGGTCATCTTGAACATGGTATGTCCTCGGGCCTGCAAGGGGCCTGACTGGTGGTTGTCTCAGTCTAGCTCCCTCTCTGGACCCCATGGTGCCAGACTGGTGGTCTTTCTGGTCTTCGTCTACACCCAGCCTGCCCGTGTGTCTGAGTGCTATAGTCCTCTGTTTCAGATTCACTCTAGCTGGAGGCCCAAAGTCCCAAGCTGGGTTATTCTAGCCTCCAGCTTGCCCCCTGGGAACCTGTCCAGTCCCACAGGACATTGGATTGGAGCTCATCACTGACTTTCTCTCTTTTTTTAGGGACTGTTAGACTACTAATCATTCACATGTTCACAGTGCAGAACACTGGGCTTAGACATAGCCCCTCTCCTCTCTGCCATGACACAGTAGCCACACATGCAAGGCCTCTATGTGCAACTAATTAACATTACTAAATTCACCTGTTCAGTATGTTATCAAAATTACATGCAAAGATTTACAAATGTTATTATAGTTACATCTTTCCTACAGTTTGTCCAAGTAAACTCTTTCAACTGTGCCCAAATAGAGAAGTGTTTCAAAATCATAAATAGTGTTGAAAATGTTCATTGCTAGAGTCCATTAAAAAAGACTGATTTACTTCAACCGAACACTTTCTAGTGAAATAAGATTTTAAAGCAGAATATAGCTTGAGTAGTTATTAAAAGACATTGAAGCAAAACCAAATAGGAAGAATTTATGCTTCTGAGTGCTTTGCTGAATTTTTTTTTCACTCATGTTGAAGCAAGATTGAATCTGTGCTTTTCCAGTTTTGTGTGTCAGGTAAAACATAGCAGGGGGTGAAATGAATTCATCTTTCTGTCTTCAAGTAAACTAAAAGCAATTTTTGTCTTCCCATGTGGTCACTTGAGGTGCTTGTCATGTTCAAGCTAATGATATCAGGCACCCTCAGGTTGTTTAAGTATTCATGAAGTAATTAAATTCTCATTAACATATAAATAAAAGAAAACTGAAAACAAGTTTAGCAGGCACCTAACATCTGTTCTAATGCTTTTAAGTATTAAAATTTGCCACACAGAGAAGGAAAAGTGCATTCTGTTCGGGAAGTACTTTGCATAGATTATTTATAGAAACTGTAATTAAACCGATTTGGCATATTAAAGGAAGTTAACAGCAGAGCATTATTTAGATACTTTGTTAGTCTCTGTCACCTAAATAAGGAATTAAAACAGATATGGGAAAACTAAAGTTACATTTTGTTTATAGTTCAGAAAAAAATTGCAGGAGTCATTGAAATTGATTTCTGTCTCAAATAAGATGGCTCAATTATAATCTTTAAAAGCAAAAATCCAACTTAATCCTTAGTCCTTTCTGTTATACATTATAACATCATTTGTGTGCCTGTCAAACATTTTATTTATACCATCAATTTATCCTATTAGCAAGTACAGATGAGTTCCTGTGTCATATTTTCAAAATATGGATTCATACAAACATGAAGTAAAACACTTCAAAGGACTTGCCATTCATGTGTGATACTCCTATTATTTTTCCAGTTTCTACTCATACTCAAGTCTACACACACACACACACATACATGTATATATATATTAAAATCACAAATCTTATTCCATTTTCATATTTTAATTCATATTGATTGATGATATAATCTCAAGAAATATCATTTGCCTGACATCCATGAGGTCTGGCATTAATCCCCAGGACTGAAAAAATAAACATTGATTTTATACAAGGTTGCTAAATTAAAAAGAAAAATATAGTACATATTCATAGTTCTTAGTTGCAAATTGTTTCTATAAAAAAGACAGGTTAAGAAGAAAATCAGACAAAATATATTGACATCACTGAAGCCGAGAGGATGATATCCGAAAGTATACTTTTGAGGCAAGATGGAAGTAATCTGAATATTCAGGGTACTTGGGAACAGAGAAGGACCCTTCACACTCTAGTCTTATTGAAGCTGGCTACCATCTGAGAAGAATTTTCGAAAACTAACAGAAATGGTCCTGAAGATTGGCCACAAAGATACAATGTTCTTCCTACAAAGTTATAATTAGTATAATAATGTTAAAAGAAGAAATAATTATGTCTAAACACACAGTATTTATGCCATACAAGTTTAAATTTTATTCTTTCCAAGATGGAAACAGTTGAATTGCATTTCCTAGAATCTCAACAACAAAACTATGAACTTTTTCACTAGTATGTACAGAATGATTCTTGTCTTAAATTATTTCTATCTTAGTTCATCAAGGATTATTCTTTTGTTTTATTAGCATATTTAATTTTAAAGCAGTTTCAGGTTTGCAGAAAAGTTTAACAGAGTATATAGATTCTCCTGTGTCCCTCGCTCTGCTCATCTACCATTTATATGGCCCATTTGTCACAACAGATAGATATGTTTGATTGATAGTTGTTACCTGAAGTTCAAGTGTGCCTGGGCAGCCGCTCTTCTCTGTACATTTCTATGGGTTCAGAAAATATACACTGATTAACCTACTATTATTGGTCTCTGATTCCCCATGCCACAACTCTCTCTCTATGGCCATCACTGATCTTTTATTCACTCTATAAATTGCCTTTCCCACAGTGTCTTATGTTTGGAAGCATGTAATAAATATGTTGATTATTCAGACTGACTTTTTCATTTATCAAAATTGATATCAGTCTCCTGCCTGTCTTTTCTTTTTTTATCACAGTGAAATATTTCACCTATGATGTGCAGTTTGTTGATTCCCCACTCGTTAAAGGCTATCATAGTAGTTGGTTCCTGTTTGGGCAACTATAAAAACTTACTGTTAATAATTTAGAACATTTTTTGTTATCTTTTTATCTTTATTTTGGTTATTTTATCTATTTACATTTCAAATTTTATCCTCCTTCTCAGTTTACAACCCCATAGGAAGAACAACAAGACTCCCCGAGAGCTCCCAGGAACTAAACCACTAACACAGCTGCAGCATCTCTCTTTGCACCATGCTCCCTGCTGGGGACATCCCTGCAAGGTCTGCTCTTGGCAGGGAAACTAATTACACAAGGCAAGGAAAAACCCAATTCAGCAAGACTTATTTGTGATGGTTCAAACTTCTTCAATTTGACTGTGAGTGGCTCTTTTTTTTTTTTTTTTTTTGGATACTAAACACTGTAAAACTTTGGGAAAAAAATGTTACTCATGAAAATTATCATAACAAAGTTTAAGTCATGACTACATTGAAAGTTGAAACTCCTTTACAAAGTGCAAGTCCTTTGCAAAGCACCTGTGACCTCTTCTACATGATTGAGTTCTGTAGACTGAGAAGCAACACTCAGAATAAGAGTCTGTGGGAAAATTATTTGTAAAAAGCATACTAGCCAATTCTTTTGCTAAGTATGTGAGAATTCTTTCAGGAGGATGGGTTCTATTGACTAAGAAACAATGCTGGAGATAGGGGCTATTCAGACGAGGCCTGGCTTTATATAAAATAGCAGTGATTTCTAGGTTTTTAAATAACAGCCACTCTAGCCTTCTGGATAAACAGCTGTCAGTGTCTTCTATTGAAGGGGAAAAAAAGCTGCATGTTCACCAATTCTAATTTCTCTAGTGTTATCTATAAACTCATGGACTTTGTGTCCTCTACACCCTGTAACTCTGCTCCCTACCTTGATAATAATGAATTAAACCTCTGAAAATGTAATAAGCCATAACTAAATACTTCCTTTTATAGGAGTTGATCGGTCATGGTGTCTTCACAGAAATAGATTAGTGACTAAGATAGTAAGATTACCATGATCTTTCTAGCATTTAATCAACAATATGGTCTTTGTGATCCCTTGAAAATAACTCAGATGGTTATGACTAGATAGATTATAGACAGAAGGATGGACATATTGTTAGCATGATTGTTGGTATTCTGTCTAAGCTCCACCCCACACCTACCTGGCAATAACCAGGTATGCTCTGCCTTATAGATCTGGCCCACTATAAAAAGGGCTACTTGCCCCTCCTCTCCTTCTTTGCTCTCTCTCTGCTCTCCCACATACTCTCACCTCTCTGCCCCTTGGGCTCTCCTTCCCTCCCCCTCTCTCCATGTGGTCATAGCCAGCCTCCACTCAACTTCTCTTCTCTTCTCTCTCTCTCTCTCTCTCTCTCTCTCTCTCTCTCTCTCTGTCTGTCTCTGTCTCTGTCTCTCTCTGCCTTTCTCTACCACTAACTCCCATCGTCTACCCTGAATAAAATCTATTCTATACCATGCCTGTGTGTGTGTGGTCCCTCAGGGAGAAGAGGTGCCTGGACAAGGGCCTGCCTGGGCACCCCCTTCCCCCACATCGCTGTGCCATACTCCCTTAACCCAAAATCCTCTCTTTTTAAGCCCCTTCAATGATAGCAATTTTGTAAGGTGTTCACTTTTATGTAATGAGAGTAGTCAAAGACCAAGTGACCACTAGTATGGAAACATCCTGACACAGGATGAGAATGGAAAGGAGCTACAGAGAATCTTGGGTAGAGCAAACTGAATAAATGCTAATGACAGTGGCCAAAGGATCAATTGCAAAAGCAAAATTTCTCAAGGGAAAAAAATGAGCAATAGAAAGTGAGATTTTACCTTTTGTTTGGAAGCTTTACATTATTTCTTAAAGTCTTTAGAACAGTGGCTTTGGAAAGAACAGCATTGGTAAATTTACTGCAACAAAGGCATGCATGACTGTGCTCGTATCATCAGAACCAACATATGGAACCTGGCATGACCATACCTAGTGAGTCAGAACTAGGCAGAACCTTAATTTTCCCTGGGCAGCTAGTATAGACAATATTGCAACACAGCCATAAGCGACAGTGTTCAGATCATCAGAACCAACATATGAAATCTGGCAAAATACCTAGTGAGTCAGAACTAGGCAAAACCCTAATTTCCACTGGGCAACTAGTATAGACAATATAAACAAAGGAAAGAGAGGAATTGTGGAGGATCTCTGTCCAGTAAATATATGAATACAAATGGCCACACGTACCTACACATATATACATATACAGTTATTTGGATATATATGTACATATAATCACAAAAAGCAAAAAGAACAGTCTGTATGGAATATGTGTTATATAAATAACTTTGTCTCTTTTTACATGGATGGTATTTTGTGACCACTTACATTAACTGTCTAAGAAACTGGTAAGTGTATTTGTTTTTCTTGAAGTAGATGCTAATTGTGGTTTCTTCTTTTTTAACTCCTCCAAGACTATAAGGAGCTGGCTATATCCTTCCACCATGTGAATCCTGCAGATTAATTTAGGTAGTCAGTCTTCTCAGAAAGGATCCTTGTCACCTGAGCCATCTCACCAGACACAACATTTCTTCTTAGCAACATCCCTGGTACCTATTTTCATCCAGAACCCTAGCTATTGGTGTCAGTTTATCCATAGTGTATTTAAAAATGAGTTCAATTTGATGCACACTTTTCTTCAATACCATACTCCTGGACAATTTAACTATTACCTAGCTAGTTTTTTTTATCTTTGACATGGGAAATTTTATAATTTTTAAAATTTTCTAGAAAAATCAAGCCCCAGAATGAAATAATGCATAATTTATTGACATATAACATTTGACAATTTAAACTATTGTCTTTGCTATTTAACAAATTCTGCTATCTGATATGATGTGTAGCCTTCTCTTAATTCATTCTTTTTCTCCAACTATACTCATTATTTACAGATAAGAAAAAAAACACTACTGTTTCCTCAGAACCATTCATGGTATTTTGGAAGGCAACCTTAATCACAGCCTTTAAAAATTGTTCATTCATTTGAGTATTTTATTAAACCTTCTACATATTATTCTCTCTCTCTCTCTCTCTCTCTGTGTGTGTGTGTGTGTGTGTGTGTGTGTATCTGTTTGTGTGTTGGCATTATAAAACTCTTATATCAAATACTTTACTTAAAAAAGATAAATTGGAAACAGTAGTACAGATATTTTGTAGAGTTCTTATGCCCTTGACTTCATTTCTAGTACCATAAAGAAATGCAGCCAAAAATAACAAAACAAACAAACAAACAAACAAAACAAAAAACAAAAAAAACACTGACTTATCTCACTGAGGAATGAAAATCTCAAATCTTGTTGTCTAAAGACTGTGCTCTTGCCAAAGGCTCTATGAGAAAATCTTCAATTTCCCTTTCTAGCTTCTGGTGGATTCAAGTATTCCATTCTTGTATCTGTTTCACTCCAGTCCCTGCCTTTGCTTATGTGATGTTCTCTTGTCTATTTCTTTTTATTTAATATTAGAATTTTTATTAGAATGATTTAAACATGCTGCTTAATATAATGATGGTAGTTCATTTTATTTAAAAATGTTCATTTTTCACAGCTATAAAAACATTGAAAAACTTGGAGACTTTATATTAGTCTAGTCATAGCAAAGATCATCATTACCAATAATTAACTAACAAGAAACACTGCAACAAGTGTGAGGATGTGAATAATCATTAGTTTTTGTGAGATTGCAAAGTAGTTAAGCCTCGATGGAAACCATTGTGAAGAACTTTTTAAAAAAACTAAATGGAACTCTCTCATATATCCTAACTATGCCACTCCTTGAAACATATTCAAAGAATTCAACTTCGTTTTCCACAGATACCTGCTAGCTATGATCATTAATAGTCTATTTGTAATTGCTAGGAAATAGAAATAACTTTGTGTTTTTCAGTTGATGAATAGACAATGAAAATGTGGTACATATAATCTATGGAATACTCTTTGGTTATAAAGAAATATGAAATTGTGAATTTTGACAGTACATTTGCAAAAACTACTCCTGTCTAAGAATATCACAATTGAGAGTTTTAGTTCCAAATTACATATCTGAGTACCTAACTTTTAGTAACTTTAAAAACTAATAAACCAAAAAAGGACTTTTGCTGGAGTATTTGGCTGGGGGAACAGTAAAGCAGGACACAATAGTAAAGCAAATTATCTAATCAGTGACATGAGAAATAAGGTGGCAGGCTCTGAGGTAGATATAGGTAAATACCTTCAAGACATGAATGAATTAGGATGAAATGGCAGTAAAGAAGTCTGAAAAATAAAAGAATAATACTATCAACTATGTACCTAAAAAAAAAGACAAAACAAAATATAGCACATGTAAGTCTGTATATACATATATGGTTTAGATGAAAATTTGACATTTAGTCTTACTCTAAGAGCCAAAGACAGTCTAATAAAAGCTGCCAGACCAGAAATTTTAAGCCCTCTTCTGAGTTTTTTGTAAGGGTTATTCACAACACTCTTAAATATATAGGTTATTGCTATTGACTTTGGTTTTTCTCTGGAGGTAGATGTTATGTTCCTGTTGCTGGCACTGTGTCCTGTAGACATAGGGTGTAGAGCCCCCTGAGTTAGAATTGACTGAAATGATTTTTTTCTGAATACCAGGTTTCATAGTACCATGAATTTGAAAGAAAGTAGCAACTGATATCCTGTTTATCTTTGGTACCTATGAACCACATAAACCACCAGTATGGTATGATAATTCATAGAGTAAAACGTTGCTGGCATATCTTGGAGGCTAACCAACATCTCTCTAATAAATTATAAAATCTGTTCAATAAGAGGGAAATAGTGCCTGGTAATGGAAACTACTCAGGACTCCATGGGTCTTGGAGAAGAACCTACTAGAGTCATTTAGTAAAATAAGCATAATTTTTAACTGCATTATAAATATTTGTGCTTATTCTCCCACAGATAAATATAGTACCCATCTATAATCAAGGAACTCTCCTTTTTGCAACATAAGGAAACTATTAAAAAACTCAATTAATCATAATGAAAATTTGTGAAGGCCAGTTCTAACTGATACATCTACCTAGTAATCTTTAAACCTAAGGCTCAGGGAACACTGTGCAAGAAGGGGTGGAAGAATTTTAAGCCCCAAAGAATGAGGTTGTTTGCTCTTAGATAATTTCTTCTACTAATATAAAAAGCTATAATGTAAAGTTTCATCAACATGACTCTTTAAACATGAGCTGAACATGTACATCAATAATATGTGCCAATGTGGATGGGGAAAGACACGGAAACCTCAAACCTACCAAAAGTAGTAGAGGAAACTAAGGAATACTGAGAGAGTAGAAATAGTCTTCCTCTTAAAGAAGCATATCAGTTGGAAATCCAGTAACAAATGGTCAGTCACTAAAACATATTAACAAATAATATCATATGAACTAGGCAGGTTATATGTCGAAATACATATGTATAGACATATAAACATATCCACATAACAACAATTACATTTTTTAAAGCATTAGAAAGAGAAAATATAGTATATGAGAGGATTTGCAATCACTTACATAGCTTCTTGTCCTTCTCTTTCCTCACTCCAAACCCTCCATTATTCTTTTTCATTGACTATATTAAATGTGCATCAGTATATGCATATACATGTTGCAGATGATATGATAGTATACTTAGGCTACCCAAAAAACTTCACCAAAGAACTCCTACAGCTGATAAACAACTTCATCCAAGTGGCTTGATATAAAATTAACTCAAACAAATCAGTAGCTTTCCTATACTCAAAAGAAAATCAGTATGAGAAAGAAATTTGGGAAAGGACACCCTTAACAATAGTCACAAACAATATAATCCAGTAACTGGAAATCCAGTAACAAATGGTCAGTCACTAAAACATATTAACAAATAATATCATATGAACTAGGCAGGTTATATGTAGAAATACATATGTATAGACATATAAACATATCCACATAACAACAATTACATTTTTTAAAGCATTGTATCTTGGTGTGACTCTACTAAACAAGTTAAAGATCTGTATGACAAGAATTTCAAGTCTCTGAATAAAGAAATTGAAGAAGACCTCAGAAGATGGAAAGATCTCCCATGGTCCTGGAATGGCAGGATTAATATAGCAAAAGTCACCATCTTCCCAAAAGCAATATACAGGTTCAATGCAATCCCCATCAAAATCCCAACTCAATTCTTCATAGAGTTAGAAAGAGCAATTCTCAAATTCAACTAGAATAACAAAAAACTCAGGATAGCTAAAACTATTCTCAACAGTAAAAAAACATCTGGAGGAATCAATATTCTGGACCTCAAACATTACTAAAGAGCAATAGTGTTAAAAACTGCATGGCATTGGTACAGTGATAGGCAAGTAGATCAAATTGAAGACCCAGAAATGAACCCACACACCTATGGTCACTGGATCTTTGACAAAGGAGCTAAAACCATCCAATGGAAACAAAGATAGCCTTTCCACAAATGGTGCTGGTTCAACTGGCATCTAGCATGCAGAAGAATGCAAATTGATCCATTCTTATCTCCTTGTACTCAAATCAAGTTCAACTGGATCAAGGACCTCCACATAAAAGCAGACACATATTCATAAGCATAACATATTTAGTCTGTACAATATTGATTATGTGTTTTTATGTCTGACGATTTGGTGCTGATTGCTTGAGACTGTAAGTCTTCTTGTACTTGGATGATGTTCACATGTCTAAAGTGTAGCCAGATTTTCAGGTAGCGTTTCACTGCATGTGATATTTTATGTCTTGAGTTTGTAATGCATCTTCTTTCCTACATTAAATATTAGTAACTTTTGTAGTAGGTAAAGATGATATAGCCACTAGAACAATCAGGGCTATGGTGTTGCTTTGATGAGTGATCTTAATGTGGACTAAATAGAGAACTGTGGTCATGTTAGCAAACTATCCTTTGTATCTTCCCTGATCACCACTGATTTTGTTTTGAGCTGTTCCTTGGCCACCAACAACAGAATGTTTCATCTTTAAGTGGTGGTATCACCACAGAAAATGTCTAATTAGGATGATTCCTTCTAGTTCCTATTTTTCTCAGTCCTCAAATATCTTAATTTCTTTCCTTTTTGAGTCTGAAACCTACTCAAACTATGTTTTCTCCCAAAACAAGTATTTGTCTCTGTTGTGTCAAGAAAATCAAAATAACATAATACATTTGTTCTTGTTTTAAAAACGCTGAGAATAAACAAAAGTTATGTCTAATTTTATCTAGAAATAAAAGCTTAGGAATAAATGAATGTGAAGTATATTAAAATAGAGTTATTTTTTAAAAATTTCATGCAAAAATAATTAATTAACCTCAAGAATTTCAATTCAGAATGTTCAATAAATGCTATCTATCTCATCATTTCTTTTAAAAAGTAAACTATTATTCCATGAATTTCTCTTTCCTAGTTTACTAAATCGATTCTAGAAATATAGAAAATCCTTTTTTCCTTAACATACCTCAATGTATTCACTGAGTCCCCATATAGCCACTGTACATTTGCAGATTTATGAACTAAATGAAAGAATATCAAAGAGATTAATAAACTCTATTAATATAATAAATATGTTCTTATCTTTAAATGTCAGTCTAATCTATTTTTCTGTGGTTACAGAAATTCATGTTTTATATATTCATATATACAAACAATTATTCAATATTTTACTCACAAGAATTTATAGGTGAAACTACTTTCTGCTATGAGTAATATTCCTAACTTTTCTGGCATGTTCCTTTTTACTTCTTTTTTTTTAATCTTTTTTTTTCTTTTTTTTTATTGATATATTTATTTACATTTCAAATGATTTCCCCTTTTCTGGACCCCCACTCCCCAAAAGTCCCTTCAGTCTCCTTCCCTCCCCCTGTTTTCCCACCCAACCCTTCCCACTTCCCTGTTCTGATTTTGCTCTATACTGCGTCAAAGACTTCTTTTTTTAATGGATGATTTTTTTAATTACATTTCAAATGTTTTGCCCTTTACAGGTCTCCCTTCAGAAGGCCCCTATAACTTCCCCCTCCCCCCCTGCCTCTATGAGGGTGCTCCTTCACCTACCTACCAACTCCTGTCTTCCCACCCTGGCACTCCCCAACACTGGGGCATCAAGCCTTCTCAGGCCTTGTCACTCCTCCCTTTGATGTCCAACAAGGCCATCCTCTGCCACATATGTAGCTGGAGTCATGAGTCCGTGCATGTGTACTCTTTGGTTGGTGGTTCAGTCCCTAGGAGCTCCTTGTGTTCTCAAAGATAGGTGTTATATAATAAAAAAATTTCTAGGGTGACAAAGCACAAATGTCTACTAACCCCAGATAGGCAATCCATGATGAAACAAGTAGAGATGCCATTAAAGTCATGTTAAAGAAGGAGTTGCGGTATTATTTACAGGACTGTGAATGTGGACTTACACAGCAGCTGACTCAAAGACAAATGCATTTCAAAGCCACCACAACATTGGTGACAGCTCATAGAACTGGGAACTTGGAGGACACTGAATAGTTGTAGATGGCTCAGCAGACAGGGGAATGTCCTTTCAAGGTGCCTTGGTTTGTTTAAACCTCTTCCAGGGAACTCAGGAGGATTCTACCACTTTCAGGAAGCTCATCTTGTTACAGCCTTTGTGGCAGCTTGCGTTGTTGGCATATTCTTTGCATCTCGGACTTTAGTCTTTGTAGCTCTGTTCTTCTATTCTCAGAGGGACTCTCAACTTTTATTGCTTACTCTGTGGATGCAGTGGTGGGTAGGGTTGAGGATAGTGAACCTGGTCAGTGTCAGGGACTTCCTCAAGATATTTTGAGTTGTTTACCTTCCTGTTTTAGGAGCCTCCCTACAGAAAGAAATGTTTCAATTTTGGAGAAAATAGTTACACAATAGCTTATAATGTGATTCATATTTTGCAATTTATAAACTTTATACTTCCTGGAATCTGTTTGACTTTAAATAAGGACAGCCACATTTCCCCTTTTATTTTGACTTTCCTTTGATAAAAAAAAATACTTTGTTTGATAAGCTCAAGTGAAATTTTTGTGGTCAAATGTCTTAGCTTCAAGACAAGGAATTGATCAATGGTTCTATATCTTACTTCAGTGATTCTTAAGCAGAAGCAATTTTGCCCTCTGAAGATACTTTGCAATATTTAAGATATTTTGATTGTTATAACTTGAAAAATATTTCAGCCCTAAACTGCTGAACACCCTTCAGTGCACAGGATTCTGCAAAAACAAAGATTTATCCAGAACAAAGTCTCAGTATTCTTTAGTTTGAAAAACTCATTTTATACAGAACCACCACTGTTGCAATATATCAACAATACATTTTATATTATACTTTTACAGTAATACAATGAATAAAACACAATTATGATTTGTTTATTCATTAATTTATTTATGAATACATGCTTGTGTATCCCTGTGTTACTAAGCTTTTCTATTTCATGTGCTAAAATGTTGATGTATTAGAGTAATTACAATGTACTTGTTTTGCAGGAGTCTTTCCGGAGGTGCAGGGTCTTAATTTGCAATACAAATTAGTAGGCATTTACTGTACATCTATTATAAGTAAGCATTCATGGAGGTTGCAAATATGTCTAGATGAAATTTTTTTCTATGCCAGGGGCTTAACTCGTTGCTACCACCAAGGTGAAGAAAAAATTTGTTATAGGAGAGGCATAAAAGATGAACATGTGTGGAAAAGGCAAAGGAAGACCTTATTCGAGGAACAGTACTTAAACACTTTGAGAAATAATATAAGAGTTCAAAACTAGGAAACAATTTATAGACTCAGACTTTTCTAATCTACTGCAAATATGATTTAATTTTGATCATTGAAATTTATTTTGGACTGATGCTGTAGGACATGGGGCTGTTCTTAGTCCATACTGTATCCAGAAACCACGTGGAAGTCCATGATTCATGCTCCCATTGACTCTAAAGGTCAAGGAAGCACAGTTTTAGTAGTATCACTAAATGAGTGATGGCAGACTCACAGTTGACAATGAGAGACATAATATGCATCTGTGACAACATTCTCTACCTCTTACGTCACCACCCAAAATAAATAATCTAGACAGTAAGGTGTTGAGGAAAATTCTTAAAAATTATAAGGATACTGAAGTTTTTCTCTTCATCGTTGTTATCTTCTGGCAATGCAGTGGGTAGAGAATACCTCAGTTGTTATATAAAGGGCTGGCCACTGGGAGTATGAACATTCTTCAGTGAATAAGTGAATACACAACTTAAAGTTCAGTGAATACACAACTTAAAGTTGGTATTTATCATCTCTTCTTCTTTCTCCTCCTTCTCCTCCTCTTCCTTCCCGAATTTTTCTTCTTCTTCTTCCTCCTCCTCCTCGTTATCTTCTCCTTCTTTTGTTTTAAGAGAGGTTAGAAGACAACTGGAGGGGTAGCTCTGGGAGGACTGGGAAGTGAATGTGATCAGGATATATGATGTGACCTTTCCAAATCAATAAATATACATGGAGAATTGGAACAAACATGGCCATTACAGTTTTTGTCTGAGCATTAACATCACATTTTGTTTTGACATAGAAATATGTTATAGAATTAAATTTCATCCAGTCATATATTATTAAGAATATTATATTTTATCTGCATTTTATAATTATATAGAATTTCAGAAGCAATATATGAAACAGTTTTTGTTCTATGTATGCAATTTCAAGAATAGAGCAAAGCCTATTTACTTTATGTAAAGTGTTTTTCTGTTGCAGTATAAAAGCAAAATGCTTCCATTTTTTCAGTAAATGAGAGTAGAATTATATCACTAACTTACTCAGAAATTAAGATACCTCTACAATAGTCAACACAGAAAGTTTCTTGTCAAATTCGTTTTAATGTTCACAATAAAACCATAAGGTAAATTTATTAGATTCTTTAGCAATCCTTAGATTAGATAATTATGTTAATTTTATTCATGATAAAATGTTCAAAATACATTGTTCATTTTGCATAACTCATTTTTAACAAAGTAGTGAATCAGACTTTAAATTTCCAATTTGAAAATTTCAGCATTGATATTAAAAATTGACTTTATTAATGTCTTATTTTCAAAATAATTTCCAGTCTGCTAAGGCATATTGTGAGATTTAAATGTGATGCCAAAATAATCTCATGCAATTATTGTACAAAATACTAAATAAATTTCACATTGATTTATATTATGTTAATAAACACTATCTGGTAAGTAGGCTTTATCCCGGGAATGAAGGGTTGGTTCAATATATGGAAATCCATCAATACAATCCACTACATAAACAAACTCAAAGAACAAAACCACATGGTCATTTCATTGGATGCGGAAAAAGCATTTGACAAAATTCAGCATACTTTCATGCTTAAAGTCTTGGAGAGAACAGGAATTCAAGGCCCATACCTAAACATAGTAAAAGCAATATACAGCAAACCGGTAGCCAGCATCAAACTAAATGGAGAGAAACTTGAAGCAATCCCACTGAAATCAGGGACCAGGCAAGGCTGCCCCCTTTCTCCTTATCTTTTCAATATTGTACTTGAGGTACTAGCTCGGGCAATTCGACAACATAAGGAGGTCAAAGGGATACAAATTGGAAAGGAGGAAGTCAAACTATCATTATTTGCAGACGACATGATAGTCTACTTAAGTGACACAAAAAACTCCACTAGAGAGCTCCTACAGCTGATAAACAACTTCAGCAAAGTGGCAGGTTATAAAATCAACTCAAGCAAATCAGTGGCCTTCCTATACTCAAAGGATAAGCAGGCTGAGAAAGAAATTAGGGAAATGACCCCCTTCACAATAGCCACAAACAGTATAAAGTATCTTGGGGTGACTCTTACCAAACATGCGAAAGATCTGTATGACAAGAACTTCAAGACTCTGAAGAAGGAAATGGAAGAAGACCTCAAAAAATGGGAAAACCTCCCATGCTCATGGATCGGTAGAATCAATATAGTTAAAATGGCCATTTTGCCTAAAGCACTATACAGATTCAATGCAATACCCATCAAAATCCCAACTCAATTCTTCACAGAGTTAGAAAGAGCAATTATCAAATTCATCTGGAACAACAAAAAACCCAGGATAGCTAAAACTATTCTCAGCAACAAAAGAAATTCTGGGGGAATCAGTATCCCTGACCTCAAGCAATACTACAGAGCAATAGTGTTAAAAACTGCATGGTATTGGTACAGTGACAGGCAGGAGGATCAATGGAACAGGATTGAAGATCCGCCCACACACCTATGGCCACTTGATCCTCGACAAAGAGGCTGAAAACATCCAATGGAAAAAAGATAGCCTTTTCAACAAATGGTGCTGGTTCAACTGGAGGTCAGCATGCAGAAGAATGCGAATTGATCCATCCTTGTCTCCTTGTACTAAGCTCAAATCCAAATGGATCAAGGACCTCCACATAAAGCCAGACACTCTGAAGCTAATAGAAAAGAAACTGGGGAAGACCCTTGAGGACATCGGTACAGGGAGAAAGTTTCTGAACAGAACACCAATAGCGTATGCTCTAAGAGCAAGAATTGACAAATGGGACCTCATAAGGTTACAGAGTTTCTGTAAGGCAAAGGACACCATCAAGAGGACAGATCGGCAACCAACAAATTGGGAAAAGATCTTCACCAATCCTACATCAGATAGAGGGCTAATATCCAATATATATAAAGAACTCAAGAAGTTAGACTCCAGAAAACCGAACAATCCTATTAAAAAATGGGGTACAGAGTTAAACAAAGAATTCTCACCTGAAGAACTTCGGATGGCAGAGAAGCATCTTAAAAAATGCTCAACTTCATTAGTCATTAGGGAAATGCAAATCAAAACAACCCTAAGATTTCATCTTACACCAGTCAGAATGGCTAAGATTAAAAATTCAGGAGACAGCAGGTGTTGGAGAGGATGTGGAGAAAGAGGAACATTCCTCCACTGCTGGTGGGGTTGCAAATTGGTACAACCACTCTGGAAATCAGTCTGGCGGTTCCTCCGAAAACTGGGCACCTCACTTCCAGAAGATCCTGCTATACCACTCCTGGGCATATATCCAGAGGATTCCCCACCATGTAATAAGGATACATGCTCTACTATGTTCATAGCAGCCCTATTTATAATTGCCAGATGCTGGAAAGAACCCAGGTATCCCTCAACAGAAGAGTGGATGCAAAAAATGTGGTATATCTACACAATGGAGTACTATTCAGCCATTAGAAACAATGAATTCATGAAATTCTTAGGCAAATGGATGGAGCTAGAGAACATCATACTAAGTGAGGTAACCCAGACTCAAAAGGTGAATCATGGTGTGCACTCACTAATAAGTGGTTATTAACCTAGAAAACTGGAATACCCAAAACATAATCCACACATTAAATGAGATACAAGAAGAAAGGAGGAGTGGCCCCTGGTTCTGGAAAGACTCAGTGAAACAGTATTCGGCAAAACCAGAACGGGGAAGTGGGAAGGGGTGGGAGGGAGGACAGGGGAAGAGAAGGGGGCTTACGGGACTTTCGGGGAGTGGGGGGGGGGCTAGAAAAGGGGAAATCATTTGAAATGTAAATAAATTATATCGAATTAAAAAAAAAAAGAAATTGTCCACCAATCTGAGCTCTCTCTCCTGCCCTACGTTGCTTATTTATGATCTACATTTATATTAATACCATTTTCTTCTGTACATTTGTAACAATTTATGCATTTATTCTCTTCTAGCAAAAGCTTATTAATGTTATATTTTAAACTGTTACACTTCATGTTTTTGCCAGATGAATTCAGATGTGCAGTGAATGTATAATTCTTTGTAGGAACTTTAGTAAAGAACTGTGAATTCTCTAAAAAAAAAAACAAAAACAAAAAAAAAAAGAAATACCTTTGAACACTTTATAAATATATCTAGTATTTATGAATTTCAGTTTCTGGAGGACTCAGGATGCTCTTTTCTGAAAAATCATGACTGTGACACACAAGATAATTCTACAAACAGGTTGCAGAATGGTGTCCTTTCCAATAAACTCACTCATGCTTGGTATTCAGTGGTAATCAACATGGTAATTGGATATCTTTAGTATAATGTTGCCTTTTCACTACAGCATACATATATAGAATATAGATGTTTCTATAACCTTGCTGTATTCATACCATAAGGAAAATACATAAGAAATTGTTTTCTTCTCAAAAATGACCAGTTTTGTACCAAAGATTTCCTCAAAGGAAAACCCACACTCTTAGGAAAAAATACCAACTTTTGAAAAGAGACTAAGTTTCTATAATACAAAAATTATTTTAATAAACACTTTGCAAATTTATAGGTGAGGTAGCAAATAGGGCAATAGTAAACCTTGGTAATTTCAAATCTTTAACTTTGTTTCAAATGTTAACTAAAGTCTTGTGAGTAAAGTACTCAATTAAGAGGCTAATAAAAATTATTCACCATTTTAGCACTAGGGTAAAAAGAAAGGTCAATTTAATGAAATGGGTCATCATCACCAAGTAGATAAATAGGGGAAAGTCAAACTTTCACCATTATTGATTCTCCATTAGAATCACCATTAGTATTGCTCATAATAAAAGCTTTCTTATTTACTACCAAGTAAGTCAATGACCTCTTTCCTTTTGTATGTTGATTTCAGATGTTATTGGAATAAAGATGTACAGGTTTTGTTTGTGTGCTTATTTTATTGTGGTTTTTTTTTTTGAGTTAGAACTCTGAGCCTGTTCATTATCAAGCATGTAAGAATGAGGTTTTGAATATTTAGCACTATACCTTATAAGGTTATTTCATTTGATAGAGACAGAGACAGAGAGAGACAGACAGAGACATAGAAGTATCTTTCAAAGTTAGATTTTCTTTTCAGTTGGGAAAATAGCAGGATAGACACTATGACATTATATTGTATAAGAATATTTTCTTTCTTTAGTGTTCATGCATACGTAGTGCTTTAGGGTTGTCTTTGGAACCTGAGAAATAGGGTGAATACATATGTATATACATGTACAAGTATATATGTCTGAAAAACATATATGAAGTATATATATAAATATATATTTATACATACATATATATGAAGAAAATATGTGTGTGCATGTATGTCTGTGAAGAATTTATTAAATGGCTGCCTCATACCCTTCCCATCTACTCTCTTCCCCAGATTTATAAACTCCACTGCATATCTCCCCAGAAAAGAACAGTCTTCCCATACCAAGAACCAAACTCAGTACAATAAGATACAGTAAAACCATTATACAGTAAGATAAGAACTCTTACATGGAGGCTGGTCAAAGTAACCCAGTAGGAAGAAAACGCTTCTGACACATGGTATAAGTTCAGAGACACTCCCACTTTTAGGAGTAATCCCCAAAATTCACCAGCAGTGAAACACAAAATATATGCAGATGTCCTACCACAGACCAGGCAGGCTCCTTGACTGCTACTTTGGGTGAGCCCCATGATCCCTGTTTAATTTATTCTGGCTCTGCTCTGCTCTTATCAATCCCTCCACTATCATCGAACATATAGTTCAAATTTTATTATTAGAATCTTTTATGTACTGCTTATTACTGATTGGTTTATTTGGAATATTTGTATATTTCTGACTCAATTTGGGATGTAATATGCATATAGAGGTTTGGAGAAATATTAGCTAAACAAGAATGACACTCGTGAACATGTCAAACCACAGAGAAATGCCATCAAGGCCTTATTAGTTCACAAAGAGCTACAGACAACTGTGTAAGGCTGGGAATGAGAGAGATGGTCTTACTCATGAAAGAGCAAACCAAGTGGTTGTCCAGGGCAAAGCAGGCCTAAAGCATACATGCAAATAACATATCGAAACAGTATATTTAGGGAAATAGTGTATATAAATAAGTATAAAAATACCAGAAATTTTAAGGGGAGCAGCAAGACATATATGGAAGTGCTTGGAGGCATAAAAAGTGAAGGGAGACATATTGTAATTAACTGAAATTTCCAAAAATTGGAAAAAAAATCCTGGTGTTTGATTATTTTGCAACATTTTGAAAAAAAATTCAAATATCACACAGTCCTCTGGATTTCAGGGGTAATTGTAATATTTATTTATTTTTTTAATTTTCTATATGCTGTTACTTTCTCTTGTAGGTTTTTTCTAAAGTTATGACAATCTTCTTTTTTCTTTCAAAGACACATGTGTTTATTACACAGAAAACTGTGCATTGTTTCCTCATTTTTTAAAATATTTGCTTTATGATATGTATTATTGATTTTCATGAACTGGGTTTTGGTTAATTGTTGTCTTCAAAGACCCTGACATACACAAGTAAAATATTTGAGTGTTACATTTATTTATAATGTAGGTACTCATAGATGCAAACTTCATTTTTAGAATGTCTTTTGACTTACAAATCTGTTTTATGGAGGTGTATTTTCATATTTTTGCATTCTAAAATTTTTGATTGTTTTTCAATCTGGCATTCATTTCTTCTATATCATTCTGAGTATAAATTCATTATTCTGAAGCAATGTTTTCATATAGTATTTGTGTTTCTGTTGGTATTGATTTTAGGGTAATCTTTTATAATATTGAAAATGCAAGAAATTATTTTCATATTTTTGAATTTGATAAAATATTCTTGATATACAAAACTATATCTGTTTTGGAAAATAGTCATAAATTTCTCTACAGTAAAAAATAGATATTTCTTGCATAATTTTGTTAGATTATTCTATTTTATTTAGTATATTAAACATGCATGTAGCTTAGCACTTTGTTTTCTTTAGTGATATTTTCCTATTTCTTTCTTTATTTGTTAGATGCTTTGCTCTATGATTGTTACTTTGCTTGTACTTAAGATGAAATCCCGTTATGTAAATCCAGAATAACCTTGAACACTGTGTTGATGTCACAGGAGTATGGTGTCATGAACATCTGGAAATTAGATTCTGATACATTTATTACTGTATTGGATCTGCTTTTTGCTTTATACACAACACTGTTTGTTTTAGAAATTGGATGCCTTGACATTTGTTGTGTTATGTATTTATTATTTATAAATTTTGTAGCCTCTGATATCTTTTTCTTTCATCAGTATCCAGTGACTTCTTTGTCTCTATAACAGACTTTTATCATTTGTCTTGAAATATGAATATGTCTTGAAATGAGAATAGATACACCATGATTATTTGTTTTACTCTTACTTGGAATATTATTTTTCTATTGTGTTACTCTACGTTTACTTAAGTCTTTATAGATGAGGTGAGTTTATTGAAGTTTGCAAAACTTTTTGTCTAATTTTATAATCCAATCATCAATTTTCCATCTTTGACAAGATAATTAAAATTATATTTAGAGTTATCTTGAAAGTTATATAGTGCTTCAAACCATTGTGCGATTCTTATCTTTACTTGTGTTGTATTTGTTTTTTCTTTATTCATTTTAGAGTTTTATTTATTTATTTATTTATAAATGATTACATTCTAATTCTCATGCTAATTATAGATATATCCAAGACCACCTTGCTATTTGTATTTGTCTTGCTCCCTCTTGTATGTAAAGTAAATTCCACAAAGTCCTATCGGCCTTGGAAGTGTTGTTGCAACAGATTCCCTTACATAACACTCACTTTGATGGAACCTATTTCATCTCCTATTATGAATGCTACCTTTACTGGATTGGCACTCATTTTCCTTAGATCTTAAATATCATTCTCATTCTGTGAACTCCAGGACATTGCAATTCCTGATATGAACTATGTTGATTTTTCTGGTGAGTTTGAATTTATATGTGTCTCTGTAATTCTAAGTTGTCCAATTCTGTATTCCTTATTTTCTCTCTTAGCTTAACTATCATAATGACAACAGCTTAATTTATGGGATTATTTCATTTAACAGGACTTCTTTAAGCCTGTACCTCATCTGTTTTGTTATTTTATTACCTTCTGTAATCATAGTTTTTATATGAGAGTTTCTATTTTGTAATTCATTGATGTCGCTTATATCTTTCTTGAAGTTGACCAGGTATAAAATGAGTCTTTTGATTTTCTAAAACATTCTTCATTTTCTTATCTATAGATTCAATTACCGGAGTTATGAGTTTATTCCTTAAATAATGTCTAATATTTTGGGGTTATTATTTCTAGTTTTTACTTGTTTGTCTTATGTTTTCTATGTTTGTTTTTGTTTTGATTATGTATACATAGTTGAAAGGATATTTTCATATGAATATTGGTGCTGGTAGAACCTCCCAGAGAACAGCCCTATCAGGCTTCTGACAGCAATAGCTTCTTGGCATCAGCAATAGCTAGTGATGGGGTTTGGTGTCTGCAGATGGGATGGATCCTTGAGTGCAGCAGACTCTGGATGGACTTTCTTTCAGGCTATGATTCACTTCTTGGTCCCTGTCTTTCTTTGGACATGGTTACAAATTTGAGATGGCTGAGTGGCCCCATCCCTCAACTGGGGGCCTTGCCTCTACACTGGACTTGGTCTCTTGAGATTGTATTTCCCCTTTGTGGGTATTTCAGCAAAAGTCATCCCCATTCAGTCCTGGGAGCCCTTAGCTTCCCAGGCATCTGGCACTTTCTAGAGGCTACCCCCAGTTCCCTATACCTCACTGCTACATATTTCTATTTGATTTCCAGACCCTCTACACTTCTTTCCCATCCCTTCCAATACCTGATTCTGCCCCCCAATTTTCCCTCTCAAGTCTTGCCCTCCCTCTACATTCTGTGATTAATTTATTCCCCCTTCTACATAGCAATGACCAACCCTGACCTCAAGCTGTACTACAGACCAATGGTGATAAAATCCACATGGTAATGGTACAAAAACAGACATGTAGATCAATGGAATAAAATTGAAAACCCAGAAATTAACCCACATACCTCTGATAACTTGGTTTTTGACAAAGAAGCCAAAACCATCCAATGGGAAAAAGACAGTAGTGTCAGCAAATGGGGTCAGCCAGTTCAACTGGCAGTCAGCATGTAGAAGAAAGTGAATTGATCTATTCTTATCTCCATATGCAAAGCTCAAGTATAAGTGGATTAAGAAACTCCACATAAATCCAGAATACACTGAATTAGAATATTAGAATTAACCAAAATTAGAATACACTGAATCTAAAAGAAGAGAAAGTAGGAAACAGTGTTGAAGACATCAGCACAGGGGAATTTTCCTGAACAGAATACCAATGGCTCATACTCTAAGATCAAAAGTAAACAAATGGGACCTCATAAAATTGCAAAGATTTTGTAAGGTAAAGGACACTGTTAATAGGACAAAATGACAATCTACAGATTTGGAAAAGATCTTTACCAACCCTACATCCAATAGAGGGCTTCCATCCAACATATACAAAGAACATAAGGAATTAGACTGTAGAGAACCAAATAACCGTATCAAAAATGGGGTACAGAGCTAAACAAAGAATTCCCAACTGGGAAATATCAAATGGTTGAGAAGCCCTTAAAAAATGTTCAGCATCCTTAGTCATCAGAGAAGTGGAAATCAAAACAACCCTGAGATTCCACCTCATACCAATCAGAACAGCTACGATAAAAAAAAAAATGCAGATGACGGCAGATGCTGGCAAAGATATGGAGAAAGAGTATCACTCCTCCATTGCTGGCGTGATTACAAGCTGTTAAAACTATTTCGGAAATTAATCTGTTACTAAGAAAATGTAAATATTTCTACCTGAAGACCAAGCTATACCATTCCAGAGCTATACTTAAATGATGCTCCAACAAATAACAAGAATACATGCTCCACTATGTTCATAGCAGCCTTATTTATAACAAGGTTGAAATGATACAGATGTCCCTCAACAGAAGAATGTATACAGAAAATGTTGTACATTTACTCAGCTATTAAAAACAATGACTTCATGAAATTCTTAGGCAAATGAATGGAATTAGAAAATATAAACCTGTGTGAGGGAACACAGACACAATAAAATACCTATTGTATGTACTCACTTATAAGTGGATATTAGGAAAAAAAAGCTCAAAATACCCATGATACAACCTACAAAATATATGGAGCTTAAGAAGAAGGAAGATCAAAGTGTGGATGCTTCAATCTTAAATAAAAGGGGGAACAAATTGTTCTTTATTACCATATAAATGTGAAAATTCATCACCTTGTATTTTATGTCTGACATATTTTTCCTTCCACTTGATCTGTCCCAATGTTGATATTTTTAATTGAGCTATATTTTTGACTCTAGTGATTTTAATTTTCAAGATTTCTTTTTGTATTTTTCAGATGTATACTTGTAATTTATCATTTTTCATAGACTATATTTCTTAATTCATTTAGATGTTTCTTTTATATTTTCCTTGAAATTAATCATTTATAAAATCATTTTTTGATTTCTTAGAATGTTGTTTACTTTTGTATCTTTATATTCAATTACTATAGAGTTATGAGATGTTTTTCCCTTGATTCATATATATCTGTTATATGTGGGTTGGTATTTGTTCACTGTTTATAATGCAGTTTTTCTTATTTCATCTTAATAATCAGACTGTGCATAAGAGTTCAGTCTGTAATACTACAAGAAAATAAACCACAAAACTAACAATGATTCAGAAAACAAACAACATATATAAACACAGTCAAAACCAAATATACTTAATTGAATCTATAATAATGATGGGAAAGAGACAAATTATAGGAAAGTTATGAGATTAAAATTCATAAATGTAAATGAAGCAATAACACAAAAGAGGGTGCTAAAAGAAAAAAAAAAGAAAAGGACAAAGCCACTTAAAAAAGGAGCACTTGAGAAAGATTAACCAAAAAGGATAAAAAAGAATACTTCCTGCTTTTCCATAGAACCTGAGTTCAGTTCTTAGCATCCACGCTGGGCTGCCTGCTAGAACTTTAGCAAACCCCATGCACTTTTTCCACCTTAGCAATGACCTGCTCACAGGTGGCATATAGAGACAGAGAAACAATAGTGTAGAAATAAGTGAAATAATTAAATATTAAGTAAATTATATTTAAAATGACTAAGAGAAAATAGATTTCAGAATAAGCAGAAAGAAAATCAAATATATTCTGTGTTTTTAGACTGGAAGCATCTTTCTGAATTGTTTATTCTTAGAATTGGCTAGGTATACTGTGGATAAAGAGTAGCTGCTAAGAAACTGCTTCCATTCCTTCTTCTTCCCAAAAACCTAACTTAGGTGGACACATATTAATGTGTCTATACATGCATTAAGCGATGAAGACAGATTTTCTCCTGTATTAACTTGATCAAGAGTTTTAATTCTTCTCTTCTCTCTCTCCATTTAAATAGTGCTATAGTTTTGATTTTATACTTTTAATTTTTAAAGTTTCTTTTTGTTTTAGAAGTGTTACAATTGTGGTTAATCATTCTTTTCGCAGACTGCATTTCTGAATTCATAGTGCTTGTTTTTTATAGCTTTCCTAAAGTTGTTCTTCCATCTGCCCCTTATGAGGGGCTTTGTTCCTTATTTATTGATTAGCACAAGATGGAACATGCATAAAAATTACAGAGATGTTTAATGCACTTTTGTAAAGAAAGATGTCACTGTGTTGACTTCAACTTATCCAGAAGTACTTAATACAGTAAACACACATTATTAATCTACTTCCAATGATTGCTGGTAATGTTTATTTTTTTATGTCTACTTCTAACATTTTGGCTTCTCTAACCACATGATTACAACCCTGGGACACATCCTTATACAACTAGGGCATGGAAGAGTACATAATGCATGGTTTTGTTTATACAGTAGCTGGGGTTGAATGATCTGACTACACAGAAAATTTAATGTGTATAAAAATTAAACGAGCTTATGAAAAACTATATGATAGCAGGTCAAATATAAAGTCTGAATTAACATTAACAGTTAACAAACTATGAGGTATTCTAAAATTAAGTATTTTTTATCAAGTTCCATTTTCATAGAAATATATCATTAGAGTAAACATATCCAATTCTTTTTTTTAAAACTAAGCAATTGCATTTAAGGAAATAATTTACTCAGAAGTTTATTTTTATTCCATAATTATTTCTTTGTCTTTATCCAGGGCAGGCCCCAGCATCAATGTTCTTCCAGGAGTATATAGAGTATATGTCCCGCTTTCATCTGCACACTCAAGTTGATTCATGTGAGCATGCAAATATCTAAACTCAAGCATACCTCTGAAAGTGCTGAACACTGTGCAAGTGTATAGACTACTGAGATCTCCAATATATTAAAGAGAGTTAAAAAAAAAAGAACTCAGAAGTTAACCGGGGTTTTGATATGTATAATTATTGTGTCTCCATCCCTTCTTGAATACAGAATATAAGGCTACTGAACACTTGATTCTGCACCATCTAAACCCCCTGCTGTCTCAATTTCTTGCTGGTTTTCACAAATTCCCTCAAATATATGGTGACTTTTATGGCCACCTCTCATTCAGCATTTTGGCAGGATCCCCACTGTGCTGTGATCGTTCCACATTATCTCCAGAGAAACTGAATCCTCAACAATAGGTTCCCTTCTGTGATGTCCCTTTGCTGTAGTTCTTCAAGCTTTTATGCAAGGGATTTCTACACCAAACTTAGCCAATGGTGAAGAATTGCTTTCAGAATAAACACCTGAGTGGCTTAGAAAGGACCTTGGTTTGCTCAAGCAACTGGAAGTCCATTTATTTTCTTGATACATTCTCTATTTTCCTGGCTCATCTTGTGCTTGTAAACTCAGATTCCCTCAAACCTGCTTGGCAGCCACAATTTGAGTTGCATGTTCCTTCTTGCCTCTCTTTCCCATTTTTTCTCTGTGTGGCTAATGTTTGCTGTGCGTTGCAAATCCTATTTGATGCTATCTCATCTCTGTCTTGATTCTAGTAATTTTTCCCCTCTTCTTCTAAGAAAATAGTCTTTCCGTTATGTTTTGTCTTTTATCACATAGCTGCGCTCAGACTAATTCATCCCACCATATTGACCCAGATCAAAATGTGAAGCAGATTACTGACTTTTATGAAGTATGATTGTATGTATATTGTGAATTGCTTGTAAAATCATCTAACCAACTTAAGGTCTTTTTGTCTTATTGAGTATTTCTGTTAAGTGATGTAGATACATATTTTATAGTATGTTCAAGTTAAATACACTTTATGTTGAAAGAAACTATCTCAATGTACATAGAATCTTGTTTATGTCTTAATTCAATGTTTTTGCTTATTATTTTAAAAAATTAATTGCAAAGACACCTTTGAATCATTAAAATGTGTCCTACACTCAGTCTATTGTATTTATTAAAATAAACATTTGTTTGTTACAATAGCTGATAAATATTTTTCTGGATATCAAATATATTCAGCATTTCTATAAGTTTAATATAAATATATAACAATCACATGCACATGAATGCAAACTCATGTATATATGTATGTATGTATATATATATATAATACATGTACAAACAGATGTATATAAACACGATGAGAACATATACAACTTTCTTTTCATATTTTCTATATTTTTGTATGCATAGGATGACAAACATGCCTCTTTGAACTGCTGTTCTTTTCATTATATAATCAGGCAGAATTAATTACTTCTATCACTTGCCATGCTATAGAAAATGATGGGCTGTGATATGTACATCAACATTCCAAGTATACAAACACACCAACATTTTAGGTCTAACTGAAGTTTGAAGCTGTAAATTCTCAGCAGCACCATTAATACAATGTATGATTTTCCCAATGAAGCACAATATTATGGATATAGAAATGTTCGAGCATATTTTTTTTTATCTTGGTTAGGTCTTTTTTTAAAAAGTGATGCTATAAAGGCTAAATAAAAAAAGATGTTCTACAATAGTAAGAACAGTTTTAATACTGGAGGTAGAAAGAACAAGCTTGTTTTTAATTTATGAACTCACGTGATGTCTTCGTTCTCATTTGTTCATTTATTGATTTATTGGTCTGCTGATTTATTTACTTGGGTTCTCATTAATTCAAGGCTTTTCTTAAACTCATTAGAGTCTCTAGGATGTTATTCAACTCCACATACTTCTTCCTCTCAAACGCAGTGGTTATAGACTATCAAGTCTAAGACTAGGAATATGTTTATAAAGATATTTTAGAATGTTTAAAATGTTAAAAATGGACTTTAGAGGGCATGTACTAAGACAGGGGTGTCTCTAATTCTTTGGAATTATAATGTAACAAAGAACCTAAGTTCTTTGAACAAGGTTTCATGTGTGATGACAATGGACAAGAATGTATAAGAATTTGTGACTTTGATATGTACAGTAATTGTAAAGTACTAGTGCAAGTAATAGGAGTATAATTTCAAGTTTGACTAATTTAGTCTTTAACTGATATTCTAATATGGAATAGCATCATCCAATATGGGTAAGATAAAGAACAGTATATATTAAATTGTAAAATGGTAAAGATCAATTGCAAAGCTATGATGATTACATAGTCTTAACCTACCTTTAAAAAATTTAAAGATATTTATACAAGTCTTAAAAGTTCTTTCAACTGAGTAGAATGCGTTTTATTTGCTATAAGTAATTTTGTTTTTGAAAAAAACATTTAACTGGGTATTTAGATGAGATCAAACTAAATAATTTGCTTTTAATAAGCCTGACTTTCAAGATTTAGTAATTAATATTTCTTAAAATCATGTTTTCCCATTCAGTGGTCCATGTCAAATGGAAATGTCTCTGACTTTTTCAACATAAACCAGTTTACTTATGTTTATATTGTATATTTTCCAATAACCATCTAAAATACTGTCTGGGTTCAGAGAGGTATAGTGGTATAAGCATTGTGACTGGCACAAGAAAACTGGTAAATCCATTTATTAGTATTAGAAGAGTAATACAGCTACATCTTCTGTTAACAATGCATAGTAATAACTTGCATATCTGAGAAATCCAATACCTCTGAATATTATACAAACAAGGCCAGCCATAGTATGCTATGTTGTATTTCCCGGGGTTGATACTGTATAATGTGATGCAGCCTGACATTAAAGAGATCAGCTTCTTTGTTTGATGCTGTTTTAAAAACACTGTATAACAAGTCATTATGCAATGTGGGCATTTATCTTCACATTACAGTGACAATATATTTGTAAATCACTGAGGAAGCTGCATTTTATTTGCATTCATTTCTTTTGGCAAAACTGTAGTTGTATCTTGCTTTCTTATAATTTTTATAACTTTATTCATGCACCCACTAAGAACAACATCAAAAAAAAAAATCCTAGACAATTTTGTGGATCACAAAGCTGTAAACTCAGAAAGAAAACATGTGATAATTTTATGCTACTGGTTATCATATCAGTGATGCTACTATTGGGACAAGTTCTCATATTTACACATAAAATTTTAAGCTATAATTCAATATAAGTAGCAACTAGGACAATATAAAAAAGCAAATCCTGTATTTAGACTTTGTATATTTCCTTCACCACACATGTTTTGAATGTCTACTATGCATCATGCTGAGACATGTGATCTGAGAATATGACATTAATGGTAAATATTGTCTTCATAGAGCTTATATCTTTGTTGAAAAAGTCAAGTAAGAAACAGGAAAGGCATCAAGCATAGAGCATGTCAGAGGCAGAATGCCAGGAGGGAATGAAACATCACAGCCAGGAACACAAGAATATCTACCGCTGAAAGAAAATTACTCTCTTTTAGTTGGTAGGAAGAAACTTCACTAAAGAGATGACATTTGAGCAAGGAAAGAATCTTGCATTTCTTTAGAAAAGAGCACTTATGCAGCCTTTCAAGTGTGAATGCTCTTAGAACTTGTGGCAACAGCAAGGGTTGTGATCACACTACCCACACATGTTAAATGCTTGTTTCTTCAAATTTTTATTACTGTGAAATTGGGAATATTTTGGTAGTCATTAAACAAAAGAGAAAAAATGTGAGGTACCATTATATGAATAATAAGATACAGGCATTAATCTAGAACATTTACACATGTATGAGAACATTTTAAATTGTTTGGTAGAATCATGGATAAGCATCTCAACTTCAATTTACTAGGAATTAGTATGCATGCTGTACTAAGTAGAGATACTGTGATTATTATTCAAGGCTGCCCAAGAACACTCCAGATGAATTTCTACACACAGAACACATGTACGTAATTTTTTATTTTCTTTGTTCTAGAATATTATGAGCCTGTTTGGACAGTCCTGTAATTTCTTTTATGTCAGATTCCAGAAACAGAAATGATAGAATTATTCTGTTGTCTTTACAGTATTAAGTGCTATGAAGGTAAAGTTTACATCTTAAAATATAAATAATAAACAAAGATTATGCTAGTAAAAGTGAAATACACATGTAAAATTTTGTCTTATGAAAAGATAGTATGTAAAAGTTTTCTTTATTTGATTGAATATTTCCTATGTATTTTATGTTTATTAAGTGAGAGAAAAAACATACTGTTATAAATAATTTGTTCATCAGTATTTGAGAATAATAATTCAATAAGGTAAATTAAGAAATATATTTTAGCTGTTCAAATTATAAATATGTTAAAAGGAAGTAGATGTATAACATGGCATTTACTCATGGGTTTCATTTTGAAATCAAGATTTTATTTATATTACAGTGCTATTTGACCATTGCTAATAAAAATGTCACTGAGTTTGTGATTTGGTAGCCTGTAGAGGGACTGGAAATATGTCCTTATACCTACAATAATATTTTTTTTGCCACTGATTCTCTAATCCTCAGTGGACTAATTCTTAGAACAGTGTCTGCTGTATCTCTAGGTTTCCTGATCATCTTTCACGCTTTCCCTTCATATTCAGCTATATTAATAAGAAAATAGTAGGCAATAAAATCCAGAAATGTACACATATTTAAAGTGATCTTTACAAGAAGGGAAAAAATGTAAATGTAAAATGCAAGGCACTGTACAATATGTATTCCTTTAAGCAGTAAAGTACTTACACGTTTATTTATTACGTCAACTAAATTTATGTCATTAGGGATTTATATTTCCACTTTCATCATACGTTATTCTCAATGTCAACTTTATCCTGACTTGCTGGAAAATGACTTTCATTGCTGCTGTAAGTCTATAAAGGCATATAGGCACATGTCAGCTGTAAATGTGAGGGTGTGTGTGTGTGTGTGTGTGTTGGATTATGACTTACTGTTTCTTTGATTTTCTAAAGAAACTCTTTTCCCTCAAAGCTGTTCCCCAAATTCCTCTCATGCTTCATTTCCTCTATGTCTTGATAACTGTCTATTTTCAGACAACAGCAACATTTTTACCTTTTGCACCAATTCATAGCTTTCATATGCACTAAATATTGGACTATCTGAGGACTGGAATAAGCATACTATGATAGGGCAATTGAAACTGAGTATTTAAAACTCCAGAAAACTTCAGAAACCAGATACAGACTTCTGTTTCTCTCTTTAATGGATATCCAAGGAAAGGGAGGAAAGCAGCACCCTGAGACATTTATTAGTAAGCAGAGCCCACTATGTTGATGGTTTCATTACAATTATACCCTCTTTTGAATAATTGGCCTTTTTCTATTATACACATTAGAAATAAACTTTGCTGAATAGTTTAGAGCAATATAAGTGAGGACTGTGCTTTCCTTGCTAGGTTTTGTGATAACTTTGTAGAGGCTAAAGATTTCTTATTCAAATTCAGAATTTTCTTGAAACCGAGCAAAGTGCCAATGGCTCTTGTCTAAATGGTGTAGCATATAAGGTATAAAACCAGGAATGTGGAGATCTCATTATATTTGACAGTATTTGATTTATTGTAGGTGGCCCTACTGATGCAGTACAACTGAATGTCCTGTCTTGCTTTCCCTTAGAATTGTAGGCAAATAGTTAACATGTGAAAAACAACCAATCATTTTCACGTAAATTATTACCCATGGCTTAGTAGCATTTTTTCATTTCATTTCATCCAGGATATATCCCTAATGGTCTCACCCATAACCTCAACTCAAGACATAAATCAGTCCAGTCATAAAACAGATATAGCACTTTGGAAAAACCCAAACAATGATGTCTTGTGGTTAATTTTAGAAACAGAAAAAAATGAGAAAACAAACCACAAATACCTAAGATAAAAATAAGCATTACTTTATAATTCCTTCAATACTTCAAGTAACAGTTTTATTTCTGTTTTTAGAAATATAAATGCCTTTTATTTTCATATGAATGAAATCCTTTATTACCTATTTCTAGAACCTTGGCCATTTAGTTTCCTAAAAATTTCACAGTGGGAAGAAAAATAAACATTAACTAACTGAAACTTTTTTTCTTTGCATAATTTGTAGGTCACACTTCAATATCATCAGAAAATAAAACTTCCAGAAAACAGGCAAATTTTCCCAGAGGGAATCATTCTTACACATTAATATACATGGCACTTGATAGTCTTTCAAAATCTTATTTTCATTAAAGGATTCTTCTTTCTCAATTATATCAAAAGGACCTTTTTATTTTCTATGCTCTTGCTGTTCCCAAAAGATAATTTTAAGCTTCAAAAACCTACTAAATCTCACCTCTAACTAGTGCAACTTTGAAATTACATTCCACTCTATTATACCACTTATTATCTGATTTGGGCGCCAATTGTAAAAGGACCATTAGGAACAAGTGCTTTATTACACACCTCTAGAATTGGTCTTTTCAGTAGGTTATGGTATATATTTTATCTCCTAAAAGAGAACTGAAGAAATGTTATGGTGATCTTCACCATAGCTGACTCTTTAATAAGTTTGCACTACCATATACTCTAGAAAAAGAGCAGCACTAAAAAGGGAAAATATCTATTTATAATACATTTTGTGAAATAATTTCAAAGTAGCTCCTTCCTCTAATCCTCCCACTTAAGACTGATGCCAATAGGATATTTCAGTGAAATTGGTATATCATAAACATATATCTATGTTTACCAGGATAAGACAAAATTATTGTCTTGATTATTTTGGATTGATTGTTTTATCTTGATAGCTTTTTTGCTTCTTGCATTGGAACATAAGTTCCTCTTTGCTCGTGGCCCAAGGGTAAAACATGTTAGATTAAAGTGATCTCCTGTAAATTTTGAATTTTACATGATTAGTTATTGAGGAAAGTACAAAAGATGTGTTGAAATAAAATATTTTTTTTACTTAACCATGAACAGGTTGTATGCTATGACCCTTAACACTGGGGAAATGAATGTCAAAATAAAGATAGGAGATACATATCAACCTAGTAATTGACATATATCCATGAATGAAGTGCTGGTTTTCCTGTGAATCAAGTATAGGAAAGAGAAAAAGCACCCCACAAATTTGGTACCATCTAACACACACACACACACACACACACACACACACACATTTTAATTTCGAATAGAACTAGATGTTTAGGAGAAGAAAAGAAAGGAATTTAAGGAAACAAAAATCAATGCCTCCATGAAGACTCTTAGTAGACAGACTTAGATAATTTGATATAGTTTCCAGAGAAAGAACAGAATGATTTCCTCCAGGGAGATGATGCAAATGGGAATGAAGAATGATTCGGTGGCAACCCATATGCACTAACAACTAAGAACAGGACAGGATGATGAATGTGTCCCTGGGCACCACCATGGATGGATGATGATGAGAACCAGATGGCACCCCTTCAGCAGCAAGTAACAAACAACCCAACTGACAGTGACTTAAACAGTGAGAGTATTCTTTACCCTACCTAAGGAGAACACTGGATGGTCTAATAATCCAGAAGTAAAGTGATGTCATTGAGTCCCAGGACCATTGCACATTCTTCTCAGTTAATTTTAATTGTCCTTAGTTGTGTCTTTTACTCAAGGATCATTGCATACATACCACAAATCTTGAAAAGATGATCACTGCATTGTCTTCAATAACAGAGTACATTTTCTTGGAAAATCTCACATTATGGAGAATATAAACTTGCATATATTGGCTAATGCAGGATTCCTGATTGGATTTCAGAGGATTTACTTCTATTTACAGAAAGTTCATGGTACATAATTAATTTTCTGTAAGGTATTTGTATATCTTTTATCTCACAGTCAAATGTGGCTATACAAAGAAATACAAAAATGACTTAGGAAAGCAAAGAATGTTATACACAGATTTCCAAGCAACAAAAAATAAAACATGTTATGATGGATGAGTGGGAAAGATTCTAGGGTGGTCAGGGATCAGATGACATTGGGGAATATGGAATTATTAGACCATAAAGGAATAAGCTGAAGAATGGATTAATCTACTTGGGGTTGATTGTATTTACCAATTTCAGAATGGCAATGATCTTTGTAGATAGACTCTAGATGGAAGAGCCATGAGTTGGGGAGAATTGTAGAAGATAAAGAAACCAGTTGAAATAGGTATGGATTTGAAAGAATTGGGATTTGTGTCCAAACTATGCTCTATGCCGGAACTTTTGGCATTGGAGCAGTATGTATACTATAAAAATTCATGAATGTTCTGCTTCTGGCTACTATAAATAGGCCTGCAATGAACACAGTGGAACATGTATCCTTATTGCATGCAGGGGAATCCTCTGAGTATATGCCTAGGAATGGTATAGCCGGCTCCTACAGAAGTGTCATTCCCAGTTTTCTGAGGAATTGCCAGACTACTTTCCAGAATGGTTGTACCATCTTACACTCCCACCAGTAGTGGAGCAGTGTTCCTCTTTCCCCACATCTCCTGAGTTTTTAATCTTAGCTATTCTGACTGGTGTGAGGTGAAATCTCAGAGTTGTTTTGATTTGCATTTTCCTAATGGCTAATGATGTTGAACATTTCTTAAGGTGCTTCTCAGCCACCTGAAGTTCTTCAGGTGAAAATTCTTTGTTTAGCTCTGTACCCCATTTTTAATAGGGTTATTTGGTTTTCTGGGGTTTAACTTCTTCAGTTATTTCTATATATTGGATATTAGCTCACAGTCAGATGTAGGGTTGGTGAAGATCTTTTCCCAGTTTGTTGGTTGCTTATTTGTCCTTTTGACAGTGTCCTTTACCTTACAGAAACTGTAATTTTATGAGGTCCCATTTGTCAATTCTTGATTTTAGAACAAAAGCTATTGGTGTTCTGTTCAGGTACTTTCTCCCTGTGCCCATATCCTCAAGGGTCTTCCACAGTTTCTTTTCTATTAGTTTCAGTGTGTCAGGTCTGATGTGGAGGTCCTTGATCCACTTGGAGTTGAGCTTAGTACAAAGAGATAAAAATGGATCAATTCACATTCTTCTGCATTTTGACCTCCAATTGAACCAGCACCATTTGTTGGAAAGGCTATCTTTTCTCCACTGGATGTTTTCAGCTCCTTTGTTGAGGATCAAGTGGCCATAGGTGTGTGGGTTCATTTCTGGTTTTTCAATCTTATTCCATTGATCCACCTGTCTGTCACTGTACCAATACCATGTAGTTTTTAACACTAGTGCTCTATAGTATTGCTTGAAGTCTGGGATAATAATTCCCCTAGAAGTTCTTTTACTGTCGAGAATAGTTTTAGCTATCCTGGGTTTTTTGTTATTCCAGATGAATTTGACAATTGCTCTTTCTAGCTCTATGAAGATCTGAGTTGGGATTTGTATGGTTCTCTTAGTTTCTACTTGATTGATTTCAGCCCTGAATTTGAAGATTTCCTGTCTTCTACTCCTCCTGGCTGAATTAGCTTCTTTTTGTTCCAGAGATTTCAGGTGTGACATTAAGGTACTAGTGTATGCTCTCTCCAGTTTCTTTTTGGAGTCACTCGGGGCTATGAGTTTTCCTCTTAGCACTGCTTTCATTGTATCCCATAGATTTGGGTATGTTGTGCCTTCATTTTCATTAAATTCTAAAGTCTTTGATTTCTTTCTTTATTTCTTCTTTGACCAAGGTATCATTGAGTAAAGTATTGTTCAGCCTCCATGTGTATGTGGGCTTTCTGTTGTCTTTGTTGCTATTGAAGACCACTCTTACTCCATAGTGATCTGATAGGAGGCATGAAATTAGTTCAATCTTCTTATATTTGTTGAAGTCTGTCTTGTGACTAATTATATGGTCGATTTTGGAGATGGTACCATGATGTGCTGAGAAAATGGCATATTTTTTGCTTTAGGGTGAAATGTTCTCTCTCTCTCTCTCTCTCTCTCTCTCTCTCTCTCTCTCTCTCTCTCTCTCTCCATATATATATATTATATATATATAATTGGTCCAAAGCTTCAATTAGTTTAACTGTGTCTGTGTTTAGTTTCCATTTTCCTGATCGGTCCATTGAGGACAGTGGAGTGTTGAAGTCACCCACAATTATTCTGTTAGGTGCAATGTGTGCTTTGAACGTTAGTAAGGTTTCTTTTATGAATATGGGTGCCCTTGCATTTGGAGCATAGATGTTCAGAACTGACAGTTTTTCTTGGTGGAATTTTTCTTTGACCTGCAAGAAGTGTCCTTCCGTGTGTCTCTTTTGATAACTTTAGGTTGAAAGTCAATTTTCTCTGATATTAGAATGGCTACTCCGGCTTGTTTCCTGAGACCATTTGCTTGTAAATTTGTCTTCCAGCCTTTTACCCTAAGATAGTGTTTGTCTTTGACACTGAGGTGTGTTTTCTGTATGCAGCGAAATGTAGGGTTCTGTTTACATATCCAGTCTGTTAGTGTATGTCTTTTTTTTTTTTTTTAGGTGAATTGAGCCCATTGATGTTAAGAGATATTAAGGAATAATGATTATTCCTTACTGTCATTTTTGATGTTAATTGTATATTTGTGTGGTTATCTTCTTTTGGATTTCATGAAAGGTTATTGTCTTGTTTTTTTCAGGGTGCAGTTTCCCTCCTTATATTGGATTTTTCAACCTATTATCCTTTGTAGAGCTTGGTTTGCGGAAAGATAATGTGTAAATTTGGTTTTCTCATGGAATATCTTAGTTTCTTCATCCATGGTGATTGAGAGTTTTGCTGGGTATAGTAGTCTTGGCTGTCATTTGTGTTCTTTTAGAGTCTGCATGAGATCTGCCCAGGATCTTCTAGCTTTCATAGTCTCTGCTAAAAAAGTCTGTTGTAATTCTGATAGGTCTTCCTTTATATCTTACTTGGCCTTTTTCTCTTACCGCCTTTAATATTCTTTTTCTGTTTACTACATTTGGGGTTTTGATTATTATGTGACGGGAGGTATTTCTGTTCTGGTCCAGTCTGTTTGGAGTTCTGTAGGCTTCTCGTATATTCATATGCATTGCTCTCTTTAGGTTAGGGAAGTTTTATTCCATAAGTTTGTTGAAGATATTTGCTGGCCCTTTAAGTTGTAAATCTTCACTTGCATCTATACCTATAGTCCTTCGGTTTGGTCTTCTTATTGTGTCCTGGATTTCCTGGATGTTTTGGGTTACAAGCTTTTTGCATTTTGCATTTTCTTTGACTGTTGAGTCAATGGTTTCTATGGTATCTTCGGCATCTGAGATTCTTTCTTCTATCTCTTGTATTCTGTTGTTGATATTTGCATCTATAGTCCCTGATTTCTTCTCAAGGTTTTCTATCTCCAAAGTTGTCTCCCTTTGTGATTTCTTATTTGTTTCTACTTCTGTTTTTAGATCTTGGATTGTTTTGCTCAGTTCCTTCACTTGTTTGTTTGTGTTTTCCTGTAATTCTTTAATAGATTTTTGGGTTTCCTCTTTTATTACTTCTGTCTGTTGACTCAATTTCTCCTGCATTTCTTTAGGTGATTTTTGTGTTTCCTCTTTATTGGCTTCTCTCTGTTCATGCATATTCTCCGGAATTTCTTTAAGTGTTTTTTGTGTTTCCATTGTAAGGGCTTCTAACTTATTCATTTTCCCCTGTATTTCTTTAAGAGATTTATTTATGTCCTTTTTGTGTCCCTCTAATAGCATCATGACGAATGATTTTAAATCCTAATCTTTTTTTTCTGGTGTGTTGGGGTATCCAGGACTTGCTGTTGTTGGAGAATTGAGTTCAGATGCTGCCACATTGCCTTGATTTCTGTTAGTAACTATCCTATGTTTGCCTTTTGCCATCTGGTTATCTCTTGTGTTGGTTGGTCACTGACTGACTGGTGTTTGAACCTCCTATGAGCCTGTAAGGCTATTTCCGCACCTCAGGATGACTGGGTTTCCCCTGGCACAGATTGCTGATGTGCTGCCCTCCTCTTGGATCTCCTTGGAGCCCTGGTGGTCTTATCCCAAGCAATGCCAAACTCAGGTTGCCTCTGTGAACCTTGTGAACCTGGTGTTGCCCATCTTCTCAGGGAGTGAAGATGGTGGATGCTGTGGGGACCTTTTCCAAGTGCTGATTACTCTGCAGGGCAAATGCCCCCCAACCCCCACCCCCACCCCCCGCCACAGGGTTAGCAAACTGATGGCCCACAGAGCTGCCCGTGCCCTGGGTGCAGGCAAAAACCTGACAGGCTGAAACCCAAGCAATGTTAGCCTAGGGTTATGTCTGCCTACCTGGCGCTGTGTGTTAGATCTCCCTGGTGTCCTGGAACCAAGATGGCAGAGTGCTCCTCCAAGTGCCAGGCAGTCCACAGGGCAAACGACCCCCAGACAGGATTGGTGCACAGACGGCCCACAGAGTTGCCCAGGCCCTAGGTGCAGTCAAAATCCTGACAGGCTGAGACCCAAGCAATGTTAGCCTCAGGCTTTGTCTGCCTAGCTGGCGCTGTCTGTTAGATCACTCTGGCATCTAGAAAAAAGTTTCTTTAAGTGTTAATATCCATACATATATATTGAAATTTACTTTATCTGTTTTCTTGTTTATTTTTAAAATGTTCTTTTCTGTCAGTTCTTATACAATTTTAATATAATGACTGCTTCCTTACACTGCTACAAAGGCTAGTAAATAAATTAAATTCAAAATTATTTAAAGTATATTCCTTTTGTTTTTATTGTGATTAAAACAAATATTTGTATCTATCATCATCACCACATATACAAATACATATATATGCATACCTGTATAATATAGTTTAGTAATATATTTGCCTTGATGTGAAATATATTATTAGATTATTGTCTTTTGAAACACTATACACTTTTTATAACCTCTATTTATTTGCTTTTACAGCTTTTGAACAAAAAAATTCTCTTTTAGTATTATATAAATTTGGCCTTTAAAGTATCTAAAAAGTAATCTTTAAAGATCTAAGAGTAATTAAGTAATAACCATTTCTTTAAGAATGGTTTTTCATTTAATATTTTTCACTAATGATATAATATGAAATATGAAATAGAACTTTGTACACTATTTGGTACTTGTATGTGAGTTGGTGTATTCTCTTTGTGTGCATGTATATGTGTATGTTTGTGTGTATGCATTCCCAACACCTATAATTACTTGATTATTTATTTTCAGTGATTATTTTATTGCTTGGTACTATTACTCTACATTAAATACTTTCCATGTTGCTTGTGACCTGATGCCAGACAAGACATAACTGAAGACAGAAATTGCATATGTGACTTATGCATATGTAATGCTGTGCAGTGCATAGCACTCCCATTAATCCTCTGCTTGTAACCCCTCCTCTTCCCATGGGGTCACAGGATATAACTACTAGTAAAACAGGAAGTAGGAACAGGCTGAGAACCTCAAGATCAATCCTTCAGATATATTTTTCGTCTGTGTAGACCTGATCTTCCCAAAGTTCACACATTCATAAAATAATGTCATTTACTAAAGACAAATATCCAAATGTATGAGCACATAGGGGATATTTTCCATCCCAACCTCTAACAACATTAAACAATGGTTTAACACTTATTATATACATAGAAAATAAGAAATATCAACATCAAGAACAGTTTGACTTAAAATGAAATAAAATAACAGAGACTTCCCCAAAACTGATAAGTAAAATATTCAGAAAATATATGAAAAAGATGTGCAATTTCATGAATCATTAGAAAAATGCAAAACAAAGAAACTCAAATATTATCTTACATCATTAGGAAATATATCATTAAAAGATGAGAAGCAACACACACTGCCAATGATACAAGGAAAAAACAAATAGCTGGAGTGTAAAATTTTACAGCCATTATAGAAAAGAGTATAGCTGATTTTATTTTTTTCAACAAAGAAACACACAAACAAAAAACAAAATGCTAGGATTAAAACTCACATATAATTCAACTGCTGGGTATTAACCTGAAAAAAAAAATAGAAGTATTTCTATTAAAATATGCATGTTGCCTTGTTTGTTGCTGTTCTATATATGAAAGCCAAAATTTAAAATCAACCCAGATATTATTCAGTTGATTAAGGGATAAAGAAAATGTCATTTATTTGTCCAACCAATACTAGTTACCATAAAGGGAAGAAAATTGTAACATTACCAGCAAGAGGGATTGAATTAATTTGCTAACTAATATGATAAGGTTCTGCAAAGCAGAAAGGGCTTGCACAAAGATATTAGCTGTTGTTGCAGGAACTTGACACCATCTCAATGGACCAGGAAACAGAAAGAGAAATGTAGTCTTGGATTTACCTTTCCTGGTTGAATAAAGATGTCGATTATTTTTTTTTAAAGCTGTAATTTACTATATTTCTAAACCTCTCCTTCCTAGTGGCCAGGACTAAGAATACCGAGGATATTAGGTTGTAAAAGAATCCATTTTGTAGCCAAAATATTCTACAAGCTTTGCTCCAATCGTTTAAATAATTATGGTAGAAAAAGCATTTTTAGCAGGCAGTAAAAGTTTCCAGGAAATCTAAGTCACAGGTTCTTTCTTGTTTTTTAAGTCATTCCTTGGAGGGCAGATGGATTACAATCATTAGGCCTGGACTAAGAATATTTACATATGAAGAACCTTATACCAGGTCCTTGCCATACCAGTGGGTGTTGGGCAAGGTAGAAAGAATTTACATTTGAGTTGGTACATAGCTCAAAGCTACCTTCCCCCATAGAGAGGCCAGGCTTTCTGTCTTTTGAGTTGCTAATTTGCAACTGAATTGAATAACTCAGGGACATCAGAAGCAGACAAGTTAATCCTGTTCTGCCTTTAACTTTTTTTAAATTTATTTTTATTTTCTATATTCTTTGTTTACACTCTGAATGCTTTCCCCTTTCCCTGTTCCACCCTCCCCATCGAGGATGCCATTAACTCTTGACCTTGCTTGTTATGCAGAGAGGCTATTTCTACCCAGGCTCACCTGGATAGCAATGGAATCCGTTGAGGAACTATGTTTTTTTTTTTTTTTCAGACCCCACCTAGGGAGTCTTGGGCAAAACAATATTTTTAGCTTATCCAGGTGTGATTCAAGAGACAGATAGATACTTTTTACTCAGAGAGACACTCTGGGTAGGTAGTTAGTTCACTGGGCTGGACCTAAGGGCTGCAGCCAGTTAGCCCGTCGAGCAGGGCCTAAGGACATGCTGGTGAGCTCACTGGAACTGATCACCAAGACAACAAGGCCAGGCAGCTTCCCAAGCTCTGCAATGCCCCCATCATCACCAGGAAGCTAGGCCTGGAAATTGTCCTTCCCCAGCTCCTGGGCTAATGTGACAGCGGGACCAAGATGAAAAAGCAATTTGACTGCATGCACAAATTGGCCGACTGGACTATGGGTAAACACTCTGTACTGACCGAGAAAACTGAAGCTTTAACAAATGAATGTGATGCTTAATTTGAGATGTTAACTTGACTGGACTAGGAAAATACATTCAGATTCAAACCGCCTCTGTGGTTGTGTCTTTTTGTCACCCGCAGGACATGTTTCCTCTCCTGATATCCAGAATTCCCTCCCTCAGATTTAGTTCCCAGCTGGGAGGGTCCTAATATATATATACACACTAATTTACTTTACATACCCTTCACTGCCACCACCACCCCCATAACCCACTCCTACATTCCTTACTCAATCCTCCCTTCCCTTCTTTGAGCAGGTGAACCTGCCCTGGGTTTACCCTACCCTGGCACTTCAAGTCTCTGCAAAGCGAAGAATATCTTCTCCAGCTGAGGACAGATAAGACAGCTAGAAAAACCCATCCTACATAAAGACAGCAGCTTTTGAGATAATTCCTATTCCAGTTGTTCAGGTCGTCCATGAAGATCAAGATACACATGTGCTGCATGCATGCTGGGAGGCATAACCCAGCTCGATTATGTTCTTGGGTTGTGGTCAGTCTCTGAGAGCCCAAGGTTCCAGGTTAGTTGATATACTTGGTTTTCCTGTGGAGTTTCTATCCACTTAGGGGCTGCAATCCTTCCTCCTATTCTTCCTAATAGTGCCCAAGCTCCATCCATTGTTTGGTTATGTGTGTCTGCATATGCAAGAATCAGTTGGTCTGTGGAACCTCTCAGAGGACATCCATGATAGATTCCTCTTTGCAAGCATAACACAGTACCATTAATAGTGTCCAGCATTGGTGGTTGCCCATGAGATTGGTTTCAAATTAGATTGTTATTGGTTGAGTATTCCCTAAGTCCATGTTCCATCCCCAAACCCAGAATTTCTTATAGAGATGATAAGTTTTCATTTGAAAGTGTTGTGGGTGGGTTAGTGTCCCTATTGATCCACCAGGATTTCTTCCTGGCCACAGTATGCACTCTCCCTAGGTTCCTTATCTCCAAAGCTGAGAGTCACAGCTAAAACAGCCCTGATGATTTTGGGGCACTTTACGTACCACAGGTGGTCTCCATCTGTTCCTGAAGATGCCCTCCCCTTCCCCCAACGCAGGTTTCCATTCATTCTCATTGCCTTCAGGCCATCCCCTGCCACCTCCCCACAACAAAACCCAAACCACTCCACTCTTCTCCTGATCCTCTCTCCCACGCTGTTCCCTCCCTCCAACTGCCTCCCATGACCATTCCATTCCCCCTTTCAAGAGAAAAATCAAGCATTCTTGCTTGTGCCCTCCTTCCTGTCTAGGCTCCATGGAACTGTGGAGTGCAGCATGGCAGCCTTTTTATGGCTAATATCTACTTATAATTGAATACAAACTGTGTATATGTTTTTGGAATTGGGTTACCCTGCACAGGATGATATTCTTAATATCCATCCAATTATCTGCAAAATTCATGGTATCTTTATATTCATTGTAAAATTGTATTCGGTTATATAGATGTACCACATTTTCTTTCCATTCTTCAGTTTAGGGATATCTAGGTTGCTTCCAGTTTCTGGTTATTACAAATAAGGCTGCTATGAATATAGCTGAGCAAGTGTCTTTGAGGGATAGTGGAGCATATTTTGGCTTAGTAGTAGAATAGCTGCTTCTTGAAGTAAAACTACTCACAATTTCCTGAGAAACTGCCATTTTTTTCCAGTCTTTGCACAAGTTTGCACTCTTACCAGCAATGGAGGAGTGTGCCCTTTGCTGTACATCTTCCCCAGAATGTGCTATCACTTGAGGTTTTGATCTTTGTCATTCTCACTGGTGCAAGTTATAATCATAAATGACTAAGGACTTTGGACATTTCTTTAATTGCTTCTCAGTCATTCAAGATTCCTCTGTTGATAATTATGTTTATCTCTGTGCCCCATTATTTAACTGGGTTATTAGGGTTGTTGGTGTTTAAATTCTTGTGTTCTTTATAAATTTTGGATACTAGCCCTCTGCCAGATTTAAGGTTGGAGAAGTTCCTTTTACACTCTGCAGGCTGCTATTTTATTTTACTGACAGTGTTCCTGGCCCTATAGAAGCTTGGAGTGTCATGAGATCCCATTTATCAATTGTTGATCTTAGAGCCTGAACCATTGGGGATTGTGTTCAGAAAATTTTCTCCTGTACCAATGAGTTCAATGCTATTTCTCAATTTTTATTCTAAGAGAATTAGTGTATCCAGTTTCATGTTGAGTTTCCTGATCCACTTAAACTCTACTTTTGTGCAGGGTGATAAGTTTGGATCTATATATTATTTAATTATTTATTAGATATTTTCTTTATTTACATTTTAAATGTAATTCTCTTTCCTGGTTTCCCCTCTGAAAACCCCTTATTCTTTCCCCCTTCTGCTGCATTTATGAGCGTGCTAACCCACCCATCAACCCACTTCCACTTTTGTATCCTGTCATTTCCTTACACTGGGGCAACAAGCATTTACAAAATCAAAGGTCTGAATCTATTTTTATTCTTCATGTTGACACCTGGTTAGAGCATCACCATTTGTGAGGAGCCTTGTTTTTTCCCTGATTTTAGTGGGTTTGCTTTAAACTTCTTTTATTTAGTTTGATGCTAGCTATTAGCTTGCTGTGTATTGCTTTACTTATGTCTATGTATATGCCTTTTATTATTGGTCTCTAATACTTTTAACATGATGGGGTTTTGGATTTTTTCAGTCTTTTTCAGCATAGATGACCATATGATACTTTTCTTTCAATCTTTTTTACAGTGGATTACATTGACAGATTTTCTTATTTGAATCACCCATGCATCAGATGGATTATGTTTTTGATGCAGTCCTGTATTTGGTTTGTGAAGACTACTCTCTTTAGTATTTTTACATCAATATTCATAAAAGAAATAGGCTTGAAATTCTTTCTTTATTGATTCTTTGTGTGGTTAGGTATCAGGGTGAGTGTGGCCTCATAGATGAGTTTGGCAGTATTCCTTCTGTCCCTATTTTGTAGAATTGTTTGAGGAGTATTGGCATTAGTTGTTTTTTAACAGCCTGTTAGAATTCTGCCCTAAAACTGTCTGGACCTGGGCACTTTTTGGTGGGGGGCTTTTAATGATTAATTCTATTTCTTTAGGTGTTCTAAGGATATTTAAATATTTTTCCTGTTCTTGACTTAACATTAGTAAGTGGTATCTGTCTAGAAAAATCATTCAGTATTGTAGAGTACTAGATTTTGAAGTAAGACCTATTTTCCTCAGCTGTTATGTCTTCTTTTTCCTTTTCCTTTCCAATTTTGTTTCTTTTGATACTGTCTCTCTGTCATTTGGTAAGTTGGCTAAGGATTTTTTTCTATCTTGTTGATTTTCTCAAAGAAGCAGTTCTCAGTTTCATTGATTCTTTTTATTGTTTTCTTTGTTTATAACAGAATGATTTCATCCCTGATTTTGATTATTTACAGCTGCCCACTCCTCTTGGATGTACGTGCTTATTTTTTTTCTTAGAGATTTCAGATCTGATTTTAAATTGCCAGTGTGAGAACTTTCTAATTTTGTCATGAAGGCACTTACTGCTCTGAACTTTTCTCATAGCACTGCATTCATTGCATCCAATAAATTTATGTTGTTTTCCCTTCATTTTCATTGAATTGTAGAAACTTATTTATTTTTTCTCTGACTAAGAGATTTTAAGTATATAGCTGTTCAATTTCAAAGAATGTGTGGGCTTTCTGTTGTTTCTCCTGTTGTTGAAGACCAGCTGTAATCCCAGGTGTTCTGATGAGGTAACTGTTAAGGCTTGCTCTCTGCATGACTGTATATACGGTCAAAGTCTACAGGATCCATGAGGTACAGAGAAGAAGGTATATTCTTCATTGTTTGTATGAAATATTCTATAGACATGATTAGGTGCATTTCTTGATAATGTCTGTTAGTTCCATTATTTCTATGCTTAGTTTTTGTCTGAATGACCTCTTCATTGGTGAGAATGGTATGGAGAAGTCTCCTACTATTAATATATGAGGTTTCATGTATAATTTAAGCTTTAGCAATGCTTCTTTTTCAAATGTGGGAGCCACTGTGTTTAGGGCATAGATGTTCAGAATTATTGTGTTTGTGTGTGCTTCCCTTGTTTTTGTTCATACTAGATTACTTATTTCATGTGTTATCTTGGATTTAATTATCAGCCCTTGGTTGGAATTTTCCTTCTAGTATTTTGTTTAGGACTATATTTATGAATAAATATTATTCAAATTTGGATTTGTCTTAAATATCTTGTTTCCTTTTCTATGGTGCTTGAGTGTTTTTCTGGATATACTAGCATAGGGTGGCATATGTGGATTTTTTTTTTTAGAGGTTGCGATAAATCTGTCCAATCACTTCTAGTTTTTAGAATCTCTGTTGAGAAATCAAACGTGATTCAACTAGGTCTACCTCTGCATGTTACCTGCCCTTTTTCCTTTGGTGCTTTTAATATTCTTTCTCCTGTAGATTTTTTATTTTAATTTTCTTTTCTGGATCAGTCTAGTTGCTGTTCTATAAGTTTCTTGTCTGTGTTTAGTCATTTGCTTAGGTTGGAAATGTTTCCTTCTATGATTTTGTTGAAAACATTTTCTGGTCATTGCTGCTCATTTTCTTCTTTTTCCGATTATTCTTAGGTTATGTTTTTTTCACACTATCCTAGATTTCCTGGATGTTTTGAGTCAGGAATCTTTTAGGTTTAACATTTTCTTTGACTGATGTATGAATTTCTTCTACACCAGAGATTCTCTCTTTCAATGCCTATATTTTGTTCATGATGGTTGCTTCTGTTGTAACTGTTCTTTACCCTAGGTTTTTGATCTCCAGGATTCCCTGTGTTTTCTTTATTGCTCCTATGTCCACTTTCAGGTCTTATAACATTTTATTTATTTATTTATTTTTTGCTTGTTTAACTGTATTTTCCGGTATATCTTTAAGGGAGTTATTTGTTTCCTCTTTATAGATTTCTACTGGTTTGACTGTACTTCTTAAAGTAATTTATTCATTTCCAATTTAAACGCCTCTAACATATTTAAAATTGGGTTAAAGTTCATTTTCTGTCTTTCATTTCTTTTATAATAGCCACAGCTTGCTGTAGAAAGGTAGCTGTTCTCTGAAGTTGTCATATTGCTCTGGCTTTTGCTGATTGTATTCTTTGGAGGACCTTTAGCCATCTGGATGGCTTTGGTCCCTTCATATTCCTGTTGTGGTAAGTTCTTGAAGGGGAGGTAAGCTTGATTGTCCTGGTGTGGCAGGCCTCTTATGGACTGCATGGTTCCAGATGTGCAGGTCTGTATGGTTATTGCTCAATAGATCTAATGAAAGTGAGAGAAGAGGTGTCAGAGGCATGGGCTGCCTCCTGGGATATCAGGCTGCTCAGGGCAGCTCTGCTTATTCCAGAGGACTGATCAAGCAAGAAAAATAAGTGGGGAAATGAAGCTTACTTGTATGGTTCAGGTTTAGCAAATTTGATGAAGGTGGACAGAAAGGTGGTGGGGGATTGGAGTTCTTCCTGGACTAGCAGGTTGCTCAGGGAGTCTTTAGCTATTTATTTATTTATTTATTTATTTATTTATTCTTATTTTTCTTGACTTATCATTCAGTTGAGTGCTGTTTACTTTTTATGAGATTGTAGGTTTTCTGTTGTTTCAGAAAGGTAGCTTTAATTTGTGATGGTCTCATATAACATGGGGAGAAAATTTGAAAAGGTGCTATATTCTTTGTTGTTCATATAAAATGTCCTATAAATATCTACTAGCTCCATTTATGACATAAATTCTGTTGCTTCCATTATTTCTCTGTTTAATTTTTTCTCTGAATGACCTGTCTGTTGTTGAGAGTGGAATGTTGAAGTATCTTGCTATTAATTTGTGATATTCCATGTGTGATTTAAGGTTTAGAAATATTGGTTTAACAAATGTGGGTGCCTATGTAATTAGGGCATTAATGTTCAAAATTGAGAAGTCATTTTGCTGGATTATTTTCTCTGACATACAAGAAGTGCTCTTTGGAATCTCTTATGATTAATTTTGTTTGGAAAGCTATTTTTTTTTTTTTTGGATATTAGAATTCCTACATGAGCTTGATACTTGAGATCATTCACTGGGAAAATCTTTGCCTAATCCTTTACTCTGAGGTAATGTTTACCTTGATGTGAGGTGTGCTTCTTGTATGTTGCAGAAGGATGGATTCTGTTTTTTCATCCATTCTTTAAGCCTGAGTCTTTTTATTTGGGAATTGGGTCCATGATATTCGGAGATACTAATGAATGACCAAGGATCGTTAGTTCTTATTATTTTGGTGGTGGTGATAGTATTCGTGTGTGTGTGTGTGTGTGTGTGTGTGTGTGTGTGTGTGTGTGTATGCACTTCAGCTATGTTGTACTATTCATGGATGGCTGTAATAGGATATCTAGACTCTTATGGTGCCATATTTCCCTTGTTACTGATTTTTGTGTTCTTTCTCTGATGTTTAGGCATCTATATTGAATTGGAATAACAATGTGTTTAGCTGTTGATTTCTGAGTTTATCTTATTTATTTTTATTGGATATTTTATGTATTTACATGTCAAAAGTTATCCCCTTTCCTGGTTTAAACTCCAGAACCCCCATCCCATCCCTCTTCTCCTGATTGTATGAGGGTGCTCCCCCACCCACCCTCCCATTCCCTCCTCTTTTTGAATGGATGTCTATTCACTTAGATTGTGTTTCATTTCTGGTCTTCTGGCTTGAAGGTCTGGTTGATTTGGAACAAAAGAGTCTTTAGGTACAGTATCCTATCTCTGCTAGGTTTTGGACAGCCAATATAAACTTAGGGATTTTTGGTTGTGCCTCTGGGATACTGTGAGTTGGTGTGTCATCTCAAGTTCTGGGTACAAGAATGGATTCTGGAGTTCTGAGTATTTGTGAGGGTTCCTTTAAAACATAGAACTTCTGCTGGAGTTGTGAGCCAGAATATGAAAGGAGTGCTTCTTGTAAAGATATGTTGACTCTGAAGAAGTATTGGATGTCTATGGGCTAGTCTTACCAGGGGCTTCAGTACCAGTAGGTTTCTGCTGGAGTTCAATAAAAATAAATCTTAAAAAGATTAAAGTAAATGATGAGTAAGAGAAAAAGTATTAGGAGAATCTTTTTGACTTTTCATTCTGATAGTTTTGCTCATAAATTCCATTTTTATTATTGATAAAGCATAAAATTATAGCTAAAGGATATAACCATAAACATGAAGCATAAAAACATTGTTGTAAAATGTATAAATTATTTAAGTAAGTAACCTTTTTGCTTACTTTTAGTATAGCTTTTTAATTAACATAGAGATATTTTTAGATTCTAGTAGATTTTAAGGAATTACTGGGTAAAGAATTTGTTGTTGTTGTTAGAGTTCAAAAAAGTTTATTTAAGCCCACCAATGAACTTTAAAATAATACTTTAATATAGTATATTCAGTGTGTCAGAAAGCATTATTCAATCCACAGCTGAGCTTTCAGAACAATAAAGATCTCCACAGGCCAAATTCATTTACAAATCTTATATGAGTGATTAGCTTCAAAATTACATTCCAAAAATATATGCATATCATATTTAAAATACTTCTATTGCTCTCAAATTAATTGATTATGTAGTGGCCAAGGTAAGGTAATTTATATAAAATATTGCATATTGATATATTCTTTTGAGAAATGTTTTATGACATCATTATCAGATTTAAACCAGATTTTTTAAAATTTAGATTATAATACCACACTGGATGATGATAAAACATAAGATTTAAAGGAAACCAGAAAAAAGTCATAGTTAATTTTCTTATAATTGTAATTTTTAGCTATTTTTGAATTTTAGAATTCCCCAACTTCCTTTGCTATTGAACCAATCTAATAGAAATCAAAGGCATTTTATTGAGAAATAATGGATATGGCATTTTTGTGCAGGTACATTTGTTTCCATGGAAACATATAGCAATTCTTTGTGCCACTTCTTTTAACAGAATGTGTTATGAATTATTTTAAAGTTACTTTGTGTGACTTAGATATTACATTACTAATAGAAATATACTATTGGAATTCATAATAGATAACTATAGTGGGAAATAATGGATTCCTTTCTTACAGACACTCTTTCAGGCTCATGAACATGCCTTTAATTTAAGTTCTTTTTCTTTTTCTTGAAATTCAGCAAAAGAAATAATTTTTAACAAGGAAATTCTGCTCTGTTCTTTTGCTAACTCTTTAAGGCTGACTAAGACCAGATTCAGTAGAGTGAGAAATCACCTCCTGACTCTTGAACTTTCATAAGCTAAATAAAATTGTTTGTAGTGATCCCTTGAAAACTTTATCTGACACTCAATACTAGTTGAAGTGGAAAAATCATGGCTCAAAATTCCATAATGCTGTAAAGAAGAAATTGGGTCACATTGGCCAGGGTTAGTGAGGGCATGATTGAAAAGCTGAACAGGAGTGAGATTTGACTCTGCTGAGATCTTGGTAAGCTGTTAGGTCAAAGTTGTGCTGACAAGGAGCTATACTCTGGAGCCAGGCAGGATTCAGCAACCATGCTGTGTGTGAATGTGAACAGAAAATATTTCTCAGAGACACTAATTGGCAAGATTGCATTGAGGCACATATAAATATTACAAATGTCTATAGAATTTGATAGCAATTAAAAGGGATTTGGTCAATCAAATGAATTTCTTATTCATTTAAGGCAGTAGCTTAGTCATCAGAGAAATAAAACATGATCATATAAAAATTTTATAAAATACCATTTACTCATACATATAAGATACTCGGTGGTAAAACCATATTTATATGGTTACATTCTGAGCTTACTCCCCACAAGACAATTCCAGTTAACTTGTAACTTTTGAACCAGTCCTGTTTGTTTGTAAGTTTTTTGAAATTCCTTAGTTAAAGCAAGTTTTAATTGATAAAAATATATGCTACCTATTTTTAAATAGATTTATCAGTTACATAGTTATGTACAAATATAAACATGTATAAAAGGCTTCATGTAATTAGATATTGACATAAGTCTACCATAAGGAAACCAAAATAGCCAGACAATTCAACATGTGCTTTTTTCACAATATTTCCTTAGTTCTCTTTGCAGTCAGCACCTCTAGCTTTAGTCCCAGTGAAGTGCCAACCTATTTCTGTTAAATTTAGCTTCTATGATTCTAACTTTGATCTATTTCAAGGCAATTTTTACACAGTGTGAAGTAAGGGATGTGGTTTATTTTTAAATGTCATCCAGACCATGTTTTCCAATAACTCACCTAGGTGATTTGTGTCAGAAATTAAATTTTATATCCATGAGTCAATGTAAGCTTCTATTTGCTTTCATTTACCTATATGACTATTTCATGCCAATTCTTTAGGTTTTTCATTATTGCAAATTTCATTTAAACTTGAAATAAAATAATTTAAATATTAAGGCCTTCCCGCATGTCTTCAAAAGTCAAATAAATTTTATAATACTGAGCTATACAAAGCGATATCTTTTCCATTTTTATATAGAATTCCACAGAATTTCAAATTTGGCAATATGATTCATAAATCACCAAGAGAAAAATATTCAACAAAAATTTCTCAAAATTCTTCTATAGAGCTCATATTTTCAGCTCTGAATTTACTATAAATTTATTCTTTACAAATAAATTTTGCCATTTTCTGAACATCAGAAGGAACCCAAAGCAGCTGACTCATTTAAACCTAGAGAAAGATGAGAATTTCCCTCTAATATTAAGAACACAATTGTCTTAATGTTTATGTAATATGATGCAAACTGTTAAGGAGGATCATTTATATATTTATCACATTCATGTTTAATAATCACTGTCTGAAAAAAGGGACATAAAAATAATGGCTGAAAGGACAAAATAAATATTGAAATACTGAATTCAGTACCATCACTCTTAGTTTGAGCCTCCAAGTAAACATTGCCTGAGCAGCATCTGTTACACCATGAAGTTCTAGCCTCACTGAGCTGAACTTACTGTGATGCAATATGCTTCAAAGTACATGTTATGGATGACTGAAGGGATTATTTATAGATGAGTTTAGATATCTGTGAGTGTGATTCTGTACACTGACTTTAATATCCATGTTACCATATAATGTTTTGCTTGTGTGCTCCCAGATTTTTTTTAAGACAGGCACCTTGTTATCAAAATGACATGATGACAAAATCATGCTAGAAAAGTATGACTAACCCGTGATGAGTGGTCTGGTTTACTTTGCAAGATTTTAAAACTTAAAGTACCACATTTTCTTGGCTCAAGTGGTATTCTGCATGTGGAAGAATGCAAATCAATCCATTCTTATCCCTTTCTACAAAGCTCAAGTCCAAGTGGATCAAGGACCTTTACATAAAACTGGATACACTGACATTAATAGAAGGGAAAGTGGCAAAGAGCCTCAAATATTTGAATACAGGGTAAAAGTTCCTGAGTAGAACACCAATAGCTTATTCTCTAAGATCAAGAATTGACAAATGGGACCTCATAAAGTTGTAAAGAATCTGTAAGGGAAAGGACACTATCAATAGGACAAAATGTCAACCAACAGATAGGGAAAAGATCTTTACTAATCCTATATTTGATAGAGGAATAATATCAAATATATACAAAGAACACAAAAAAATTGACTCCAGACAATCAAATAACCCCATTAAAAATGGAGTACATAGCTAAAAAAAAATTCTCAACTGAGGAAACTTGAATGGTGGAGAAGCAACTAAAGAAATGTTCAACATCCTTAGTCATCAGGGAAATGCAAATCAAAACAACCCTGAGATTCCACCTCACACCAGACAGAATGGCTAAGACCAAAAACTCAGGTGACAGCAGATGCTGATGAGGATGCAGAGAAAGAACACTCCTCCATTGTTGGTTGATTGCAAGCTGGTACAACCAGTGTGGAAATCAGTCTGTCCATTCCTCAGAAAAGTAGACATAGTTCTACCTGAAGACCCAGTTATACCACTCCTGGGTAGTTATCCACCTAGAAGATGCTCCAACATGTGATAAGGACACATATCTCACAATGTCTATAGCAGCCTTATTTATAATATCCAGAAGCTGCAAAGAACCTAGATGTTACTCAACAGAAGAATAGATACAGAAAACGTAGTACATTTACACAATGAAATACTACTCAGCTATTAAAAACAATGAATTCATGAAACCCTTAGGCAAATGGATGGGACTAGAAAGTGTGGAGCAGAGAATGAAGAAAAGGCCATCCACAGACTGCCCCACCTGGGGATCCCTCTCATATACACTCACCAAATGTAGGCACTCTTGTGGATTCCAAGAAGTGCATGCTGAAAGGAGTCTGATACAGCTGTCTCCTGAGAGGTTCTGCCAGAGCCTGATGTATATAGAGGCAGATGCTGGCAGCTAACCATTGAACTGATCACAGGGCCCCAGTGAAGGAGTTAAAAGACTGAATGGGCAGAAGGGGTTTACAAGCCCATACAAAAAACAACAATGTCAACCAACCAGACTTCCTAGGGTCTAAATCACTAACCAAGGAGTACATATGTAGGCACCCATGGCTCCAGCTGCATATGTGGCAGGAGATGACCTTGTAGGGTATGAATGAGAGAAGAGGCCCTTGGTCCTGTGAAGCCTTGATGCCCTAGTATGAAGGCAGGGAGACAGGAGTGGGTGGGTGGGTAGAGGCACGTTCTTATAGAAGGAGGGATGGTGGGATAGAGGGTTTCTCGGGGGTGTGTGTAAATTAGAAAGGGAATAATATTTGAAATGTACATAAATAAAATCTCCAATAAACAAGAACGTATTCCCAACTCATATCAGTGAAAAATTCATTATGATTTTTCCAAAAATATCTATTATAATATTTGTTTCATATTCTAATCATTGACCATTTCAATTGTTTTTTATTATTTATTTGTTTGTTTGTTTCAGGACACAGGGTCTATCTATATAACACTGGCATACTCACATTCATGATGGTCCTGCCTCAGCTTTTCTGATACATGATCGTAATATGCTACCATCCTCAGTTTGGAAAAATATTATTAACTACATTATGAGACATATACTGAGGATTTATTTTTATTCTTTATGAATGCCTGATTGATGAAAAAAATGTGCTTTCATCCATTGAATTGCCCATTTATATGTCCAAACTTTATCTTCATGGTATAGACCCATTTTTAGTCTGTTATTATAATCTTATCATTACAACTCTATATGCATTATTTATTATTTTGGTATTAAAAATATCCTAAAGTTCTATTGTTTATGAGATACAGCTTTGTTCTTTTTTGAGAATTGGTTAGGACATTTTAATATTGTTAGCTTTTTATTTTTCTTACATACTTATACAGTGTTTAAGCATTTCTATTAGCAATCCCTTTGCTAGTTAAGACCATTAGAAAATTCTCTGTATTACAGACAGAGAAATTAATAATGTGTCATTCCAGCTAGATCATATAGTTCTTTTGATGGGATCCCTTACCAGAGCATCCATGTTGATGGATTAAAATTCTTCTCTGTCCATGTCTCTCTGTGTGTATTTATGTGAGTGTATGTGTGTGTAACTATCACCCTAATTTTTGCAGTTACTGCTTTAAAATATATTTTCATCATCAATGCAATGGGCCCTTTACTTTGTATAATTGTAGTGCTTATCATTTGCTTACTTGACAGTAAGCAGCTAGTTAGAGTGAGATAGAATGTCTGTAGTTTTGATTTATATTTCATATATGGTTAAGGAATTTGCACATTTTTCACACATTTGTGAAATGTACATACATTTGTATTTGTGAAATTTCATACATTTGTATTTTTGAGAATTGTTTGTTTCGGTTATTATAATCACTTAGAAATTATAAATAAGAGTGTTGTTACAAGTGCATGGGGCAATATGGGGAAAATGGGGGAAAATGAGAAAAGGTAAACCAGTCCTTCTAAATTATGATACATCTAGAATTTCTAGTGTATTATACAGTTTAACAATTAGATATAATGAAATGTATTACATATTTTAAAATAATATAAGAGAGATCAATGCTACATTACAAAGGAATATAAAGAGGTTTTGGATGTAGCTTAATGAATGGTAAGGCATTTTTAAGCTCTATTGGGTATGATCCCCAGGACTCTGCAAATGGTAAGCCTTCAAGATAAATCTACTCTGTTAAATATTTTGTAACACATGAATGAATTGAAATAATTCACAGTACCCAATAAACTTCTAAGAAGTTTATTTAACTGTGAAAATTAAAACAATTGAGTATATGTAAATTAAATCACTGCATTAATAAATCAGTATTGGTAAGCATAAATAACAGTATTAACTATACACCAACTGTAGTTAAACTTGTTAACAGCAGGTCTGGTACATTAGGTATGATTGTCTAAAAAGCTATGATTACATTATAAAACTGCTTACTGCTTCTAATATATTTCTCACTTCTTTTAACTATTCACTCATATATATATATATATATATACACATACATATATGCATTTATATATTCATATATACTCATATATATGTAAGTGCAGGCATGCCTGTATGTATTGCATAAAAACTTATTTATTCAGGAATACTTCAAATTTCTTCTATCATGTTAAGAATCATCTGTCAGTTGACTTTATATGTGATATTAGCCCAGATTCAGAAAGAAAAATATCACACGTTCTGTCTCATCTGCACTTCCTTTCTTCAAATATTAAAATGTGAGTACATAGCTAAAGTAACCAGGGATGTCAGGGAAGTAAAACACATGGTTTTAATAAGGCCATGGGTGTGGGGAGATGGACATAGAGTGGAATGGTCGAATAACTGTTACATGAAGTGAGACTGGCAAGACCTTAACTTGGAAATGAAATGGCACTCAAAACAGAAGGAAAAGTAGAAATAAAGTGCACCACTGATGTTTGAAAAAGACTTAAGGAAACATTATTTTTCATTGATCTAACATTATATACATGTAAATATTTATATTTATATTTTATATTAATTTATACCATTTCAAGTTAAAGTGTTAATTTCCAAAAGACAAAAGATGTAGACTATCTAATGGAAACCATAGAAGTCTATTTGGTAAAAAAAAAAAAAAAAAAAAAAAAAAAAAAAAAAAAAAAAAAAAAAACCCAAAACTGAAGAATACAAACACACACACACACACACACACACACACACACACACACACACTTCATTAAAAGTACATCCTTAGGCTGAAGACACCATATACTTGGGACAAAGCACACTGAATTTGTTATGATTTGAAAACGTTCTTGAACATTAGTTTCATAGTAACAGAGGGTACAATTAAAACTGCCAAAAGACAAGACAATAAATAACTTTTAGCAACTATTATATTTAAATCTAACCATGACTAGAAAAACAAGATATCTCTAAAAGAGAAATAGTGCCACAAATACCTTGGTAGATACCAGCAACTGTCTGATTGGACTTAAGTTCCTTGCAACAGGAGAGGGACCATGCTCGTTACTGTGAACTTGCCAACTACCTGAGCCTAAGCTATGGATCTTAGAGATACCCTACTACCACTAGTTTACTCTACCTCCACATTTCCTAACTGTGTTATAAATACTTATGATTACACAGATAAATTTGGCTGTTACTTTTTTTAAAAAAATAAAATCTCTTCATACTAGATAGTGATCATCACAGAAAAGCACGAATGGTCAAAATTCCCAAAATGTTTGTCCAGCCCCAGGGTAAGCATCTGCAAGAGAGCTCCTGTCTTAACGAATATCAGAAAAAGAGAAAGCAAGAGATTTTATGAGTCTGAACACAGAAAAGTATGTTGCTATATTAGATTCTATCTTCTAGAAATGACAGGTTTGCTACTGCAGCAATGTTGCTGCCAAAACAAGACCCAAACAATGGCTATACAATAAGTACTAATAGATATATTAATGATACTTTAAGGGAGAAAGGTAAAGTCTCAAAGAGCCTTATCCCTAGACAAAGAATTTCAGTCAACTAAAGGTGTTTGAGAGAAAATTAATCTTCCTCTAGGATGAGTTCTTTAATTGATTATCCAATAATGATTGGTTTATATATTTTTGTATCTGTATGTGTGTATAACTATAATAAACAAATGAATTTGATTGGACAAAAGTGGATTGTGGAAAATGTTGGGAGCAGAGGACATGAGAGGGATTGGAGGGAGAAAATGATAGGTCCAAATGATTTGTTTATTACATATTTAATTAAAATAAATATATTAAAAGATGATAACTGCTGGAGGGATCACCTTCCCAGATGATTATCTTTATATTCCAGATGCAAGATCAAGTAAGTATCTCAATATACTTATTTTTTAAATTTTTTCTCAATATACTTATAAGTATACAATATCTCAACATGACAAGATAGTGCAAAGTTTTCTCCATCTTGGATTCTTGCAGAGACAATTTTTGGTTTGACAGGAATTTGATGTTTTTGATGGAGAATCCTGTGGTAAATTTCCCAACACAATTGTAAGAACCCAAGATCAAGATTTTCCAACTAACTTATTGTCTTAGTCAGGGTTTCTATTCCTGCACAAAACATCATGACCAAAATGCAAGTTGGGGAGGAAAGGATTTATTCAATTTACACTTTCAAACTGTTATTCATCTCCAAACGAGGTCAGGAGTGGAACTCAAGAAGGTCAGGATATAGGAGATAATACAGAGGCCTTGGAGGGATGATTCTTATTAGCTTGCTTCCTCTGGCTTGCTCAGCTTGCTTTCTTATACAACCTAATATTACCAGCCCAGGGATGGCACCACCCACAATGGGCCCTCCCTCCTTGATTACTAATTGCAAAAAGACTTTACAGCTGGATCTCATGGACTCATTTCCTCAACTGAAGCTTCTTTCTTTATGATAACTCCAGCTTGTGTCAAGTTGCCACACAAAACCACCCAGTACACTTATTTTCTCTTAAATAGTCTTAACTTCAAATTCCAGTTGCTTTAAACACTGTGAAGTATACTTGTTTCATGAATACTTGAGTGTAGTCCAAGCCACTAGAGTCAAGATTTGTAGTTCGCTTATAAACTGTGTTTGAATAATCACCTCTAGTATGATCCTCATAACCATAATAATGGATCTGAATATAATGGAAAAAATTAGGGAATATACCTGAATTCATTGGCACAGGAAAGAACTTTCTGAATTTTCCCACTATCATAGTGATTAAGATGAACAATTAGTAAATGGGATTTCACAGGTTAAACTTTTTCTGTACAGCAAAGAATACCATCACTTGTATGAAAATCTGGTCTACACCTTGTGAAAATGTCTTTTGCAACTATACCTCTGACAAAGGAGTGGTATCTAGACGATAAAAATACAAAAATTAAACATCAAGAAAAAGGTAACTAAAACAGGATATTGAACTGAACAAAATATTATCAAAAGATGGAATACAAATGGATGAGAAAATTTTTAGAATGTTCAGCTTCTTTAGCCATCAGGGAAATTCAAACTAAAATTATTTCAAGATTTTTATCTTACTACAGTCAAAGTGATTGAAGTTTCTACAACAAATAACAGCAAATACAAGTGAGAATAAAAGGGAAAGAAAAACAATGTTACTCTACAGTCCACAAATTCTTTCATTCTTTTAGTACACATGGCACAGACCTGCCAGCCAATACACTATGACAAAGTTTTAGTAGTTAGATGAAGTGCTTTTGGCTGGGAAGTTTCAAAACATTGTTTATTTTTGACAAAATAACTTCATTGAGAAGAGAGATATGGTCCTGTGGCATAGAATTTTTTTTAATTTATTGATATATTTATTTATATTTCAAATGATTTCCCCTTTTCTGGACCCCTACTCCCCGAAAGTCTCATCAGTCCCCTTCCCTCCCCGTGTTTTCCCACCCAACCCTTCTCACTTCCCTGTTCTGATTTTGTTCTATACTGCTTCACTGAGTCTTTCCAGAACAAGGGGCCACTCCTCCGTTCTTCTTGTACCTCATTTGATGTGTGGATTATGTTTTGGGTATTCCAATTTTCTAGGTTAATATCTACTTATTAGTGAGTGCATACCATGATTCATTTTTTGAGACTGGGTTACCTCACTTAGTATGATATTCTCTAGCTCCATCCATTTGCCTAAGAATTTCGTGAATTCATTGTTTCTAATGGCTGAATAGTACTCCATTGTGTATATATACCACATTTTTTGCATCCACTCTTCTGTTGAGGGATACCTGGGTTCTTTCCAACTTCTGGCAACTATAAATAGGGATGCTATGAACATAGTAGAAGATGTATCCTTATTACAGGCTGGGGAATCTTTTGGGTATATTGTGGCATAAAATTATTAAAAATCAATCCATGCTATCGCCTGTTTGGCACTGGCTAGTGACCTCAATCTGTTCCCAACTCATTACATAGCTCTAGACTGCATTTTTCCTCTTTTGAAGGCATCTCTCACCAGCACTGCTTCTGCCTCTACAGAGCTTAGATATGTCAGCTGTGGGTGTGCTCTGCTCCCTACCATTCTTTCCCCTGGAGCTCAGTCCTTGCCAGATCTCCCCTCCCTGGCCGAACTCTGCTTCAGCTATGTTCTTTCCCTCTGGCACACCTGAAATCACCATGGAATGGAAAATTCCGGGCAATCTTAGTTTAGAATCAACAGATAGTTGAGCTTAGTACAAGGAGATAAGAAAGGATCAATTCACATTCTTCTGCATGCTGACCACCACTTGAAACAGCACCATTTGTTGAAAAGGCTATCTTTTTTCCACTGGATGTTTTCTACTTCTTTGTTGAAGATCAAGTGACCATAGGTGGGTGGATTCATTTCTGGGTCTTCAATTCTATTCCATTGGTCCACTTGCCTGCCTCTGTGCCAATACCATGCAGTTTTTTTTTTTTTGACTTTTTTTTTTACTTTTTTTTTTATTCGATATAATTTATTTACATTTCAAATGATTTCCCCTTTTCTAGCCCCCCACTTCCCGAAAGTCCCGTAAGCCCCATTCTCTCCCCCTGTCCTCCCACCCACCCCTTCCCACTTCCCCGTTCTGGTTTTGCCAAAGACTGCTTCATTGAGTCTTTCCAGAACAAGGGGCCACTCCTCCTTTCTTCTTGTACCTCATTTGATGTGTGGATTATGTTTTGGGTATTCCAGGTTTCTAGGTTAGTATCCACTTATTAGTGAGTGCATACCATGATTCACCTTTTGAGTCTGGGTTACCTCACTTAGTATGATATTCTCTAGCTCCATCCATTTGCCTAAGAATTTCATGAATTCATTGTTTCTAATGGCTGAATAGTACTCCATTGTATAGATATACGACATTTTTTTGCATCCACTCTTCTGTTGAGGGATACCTGGGTTCTTTCCAGCATCTGGCAATTATAAATAGGGCTGCTATGAACATAGTAGAACATGTATCCTTATTACATGGTGGGGAGTCTTCTGGGTATATGCCCAGGAGTGGTATAGCAAGATCTTCTGGAAGTGAGGTCCTCAGTTTTCAGAGGAACCGCCAGACTGCTTTCCAGAGTGGTTGTACCAATTTGCAACCCCACCAGCAGTGGAGGAGTGTTCCTCTTTCTCCACACCCTCTCCAACACCTGCTGTCTCCTGAATTTTTAATCTTAGCCATTCTGACTGGTGGAAAATGAAATCTTAGGGTTGTTTTGATTTGCATTTCCCTGATGACTAATGAAGTTGAGCATTTTTTAAGATGCTTCTCCGCCATCCGAAGTTCTTCAGGTGAGAATTCTTTGTTTAACTCTGTACCCCATTTTTTAATAGGGTTGTTTGGTTTTCTGGAGTCTAACTTCTTGAGTTCTTTATATATATTGGATATTAGCCCTCTATCTGATGAAGGATTGGTGAAGATCTTTTCCCAATTTGTTGGTGGCTGATTTGTCCTCTTGATGGTGTCCTTTGCCTTACAGAAACTTTGTAATTTTATGAGGTCCCATTTGTCAATTCTTGCTCTTAGAGCATACGCTATTGGCGTTTTGTTCAGAAACTTTCTCCCTGTACCGATGTCCTCAAGGGTCTTCCCCAGTTTCTTTTCTATTAGCTTCAGAGTGTCTGGCTTTATGTGGAGGTCCTTGATCCATTTGGATTTGAGCTTAGTACAAGGAGACAAGGATAGATCAATTTGCATTCTTCTGTATGTTGACCTCCAGTTGAACCAGCACCATTTGTTGAAAAGGCTATCTTTTTTCCATTGGATGTTTTCAGCCTCTTTGTCGAGGATCAAGTGGCCATAGGTGTGTGGGTTCATTTCTGGATCTTCAATCCTGTTCCATTGATCCTCCTGCCTGTCATTGTACCAATACCATGCAGGTATTAACACTATTGCTCTGTAGCATTGCTTGAGGCCAGGGATACTGATTCCCCCAGATTTTCTTTTGTTGCTGAGAATAGTTTTAGCTATCCTGGGTTTTTTGTTGTTCCAGATGAATTTGATAATTGCTCTTTCTAACTCTGTGAAGAATTGAGTTGGGATTTTGATGGGTATTACATTGAATCTGTATAGTGCTTTAGGCAAAATGGCCATTTTAACTATATTGATTCTACCGATCCATGAGCATGGGAGGTTTTCTCATTTTTTGAGGTCTTCTTCCATTTCCTTCTTCAGAGTCTTGAAGTTCTTGTCATACAGATCTTTCACATGTTTGGTAAGAGTCACCCCAAGATACTTTATACTGTTTGTGGCTATTGTGAAGGGGGTCATTTCCCTAATTTCTTTCTCAGCCTGCTTATCCTTTGAGTATAGGAAGGCCACTGATTTGTTGAGTTGATTTTTTAACCTGCCTCTTTGCTGAAGTTGTTTATCAGCTGTAGGAGCTCACTAGTGGAGTTCTTTGGATCACTTAGGTAGATGATCATGTCGTCTGCAAATAATGATAGTTTGACTTCTTCCTTTCCAATTTGTATCCCTTTGACCTCCTTATGTTGTCGAATTGCCCAAGCTAGTACCTCAAGTACAATATTGAAAAGATAAGGAGAAAGGGGGCAGCCTTGTCTGGTCCCTGATTTCAGTGGGATTGCTTCAAGTTTCTCTCAATTTAGTTTGATGCTGGCTACTGGTTTGCTGTATATTGCTTTTACTATGTTTAGTTATGGGCCTTGAATTCCTGTTCTCTCAAAGACTTTAAGCATGAAAGGATGCTGAATTTTGTCAAATGCTTTTTCAGCATCCAATGAAATGATCATGTGGTTTTGTTTTTTGAGTTTGTTTATGTAGTGGATTGTATTGATGGATTTCCGTATATTGAACCAACCCTGCATTCCCGGCATAAAGCCTACTTGATCATGGTGGATGATCGTTTTGATGTGTTCTTGGATTCGGTTAGCAAAAATTTTATTGAGTATTTTTGCATCGATGTTCATAAGGGAAATTGGTCTGAAGTTCTCTTTCTTTGTTGGATCTTTGTGTGGCTTTGGTATCAGCGTAATTGTGGCTTCGTAGAAGGAATTGGGTAGTGTTCCTTCTGTTTCTATTTTGTGGAATAGTTTGAAGAGTATTGGTGTTAACTCTTCTTTGAAGGTCTGGTAGAATTCTGCACTGAAGCCATCTGGCCCTGTGGTTTTTTTGGTTGGAAGACTTTCTATGACTCCTTCTATTTCTTTAGGCATTATGGGACTGTTTAGATGGTCTAGTTGGTCCTGATTTAATTTTGGTATTTGGAATCTGTCAAGGAAATTGTCCATTTCCTCCAGATTTTCCAGTTGTGTTGAGTACAGGCTCTTGTAGTAGGATCTGATGATTTTTTGGATTTCCTCAGTTTCCGTTGTTATATCTCCCTTTTCATTTCTAAGTTTGTTAATTTGGATACTTTCTCTGTGCCCTTTGGTCAGTCTGGCTAAGGGTTTATCTATCTTGTTGATTTTCTCAAAGAACCAGCTCCTGGTTTTGTTGATTTTTTGTATGGTTCTCTTTGTTTCTACTTGATTGATTTCGGCCCTGAGTTTGATGATTTCCTGCCTTCTACTCCTCCTGGGTGAAATAGATTCTTTTTGTTCTAGGGCTTTCAGGTGTGTCATTAAGCTGGTAATGTATGCTCTCTCCATTTTCTTTTTGGAGGCACTCAGGGCTATGAGTTTTCCTCTTAGCACTGCTTTCATTGTGTCCCATAGATTTGGGTATGTTGTGTTTTCATTTTCATTGTGTTCTAAAAAGTCTTTAATTTCTTTCTTTATTTCTTACTTGACCAAGGTATCATTGAGTAGAGTATTGTTCAGTTTCCACGTGTATGTGGGTTTCTGTTGCTATTGAAGACCGCTTTTACTCCATAGTGATCAGATAGGAGGCATGGGATTAGTTCGATCTTCTTATATTTGTTGAGGTCTGTCTTGTGACCAATTATATGGTCGATTTTGGAGAAGGTACCATGAGGTGCTGAGAAAAATGTATATTCTTTTGTTTTAGGATAGAATGTTCTATATATATCTGTTAAATCTAATTGGTCCAAAGCTTCAATTAGTTTCATTGTGTCCCTGTTTAGTTTCTGTTTTCCTGATCGGTCCATTGAGGAAAGTGCAGTGTTGAAGTCACCCACAATTATTGTGTTAGGTGCAATGTGTGCTTTTAGTTTTAATAAAGTTTCTTTTACGAAAGAGGGTGCCCTTGCATTTGGGGCATAGATGTTCAGGATTGAGAGTTCTTCTTTTTGTATTTTTCCTTTGACCAGCAAGAAGTGTCCCTCAGGGTCTCTTTGATGACTTTGGGTTGAAAGTCAATTTTATCTGATATTAAAATGGCTACTCCAGCTTGTTTCCTGGGACCATTTGCTTGTAAAATTGTCTTCTAGCCTTTTACTCTAAGGTAGTGTTTGTCTTTGACCCTGAGGTGTGTTTCCTGTAAGCAGCAAAATGTAGGGTCCTGTTTACGTATCCATTCAGTTAGTCTGTGTCTTTTTATTGGGGCATTAAGTCCATTGATGTTAAGAGACATTAAGGAATAGTGATTGTTACTTCCTATCATTTTTGACGTTATTTTTTAAATTTGAATGCTTAACTTCTTTTGGGTTTGATGAATGGTTACTATCTTGCTTTTTCCAGGGTGAAGTTTCCCTGCTGGTATTGGTGTTGTCCTCCTATTATCCTTTTTAGGGCTGGGTTTGTGGATAGATATTGGGTAAACTTGGTTTTGTCATGAAATATCTTAGTTTCTCCATCTATGGTGATTGAGAGTTTTGCTGGATATAGTAGTTTTGGTTGGCATTTGTGTTCTCTTAGAGTCTGCATGAGATCTGCCCAGGACCTTCTAGCCTTCATAATCTCAGGTGAAAAGTCTGCTGTGATTCTGATAGGTCTTCCTTTATATGTTACTTGGCCTTTTTCTCTTACTGACTTTTATATTCTTTCTTTGTTTAGAACATTTTGTGTTCTAAACAAGAGCCCAGATGTCCCTCAACAGAGGAATAGATACAAAAATATGGTATATTTACACAATCGAATACTACTCAGCTATTAAGAACAATGAATTCATGAAATTCTTGGGCAAATGGTTGGAACTAGAAAATATCATCCTGAGTGAGGCAACCCAATCACAAAAGAACACACAGGGTATGCATTCACTGATAAGTGGATATTAGCACTGAGCTTGTAATACCCAAGATACAATTCACAAACTAAATGAAGCTCAAGAAGGAGGAAGACCAAAATATGGATACTCTGGTCCTTCCTGGAAGGGAAACAAAATACCCCCAGAATGAGATACAGAGACAACATGTGGAGCAGAGACTGAAGGAAAGATTATCCAGAGATTGTCCCATGTAGGGATCTCTCCCATATATAGTTCCCAAACACAAACACTATTGAGGATGCTAACAAGTGCTTGCTGACAGGAGGTTGATATAGGAGATGGCTAATACTTTCTTTTATCATTGAATTATAAACAAATATAAATACTTCTTATGTACTCTACTTACTTAAAATGTTTTTCTGGAAATATTTTCAGTTGATGACAAAACCACAATAGATGAAACCCACCATAGTTGTGACTATATTGATAATAGCTAATATTACTATGTGTGAAAATGATTCTTCAGTGGATAAGATTTGGGCTAATGTTCAAAATGATGATATTAGCTAGAAACATTGTTATATATAGAAAGCGGGAATTTTTATGTTTTAAATTTTTATTATTGTGAATGACAAATCCTGAAAAAAGGCTATGACTGGCTGTGAACAAAAGGGTCTGGAAGGTCTGAGGAAACTGATAGTGTGGAATCTCAGAACTGTGTAGAAATTTGAATTTTATATGATCAGCAGCTAATTACTTTGTCTCTGGCTAGATTTAGTTACCCACTTCTTGAACCATTCTGCATTTGAACTAATATATCATGATAAATAGAAACCTCTTAGAAGCTATCAACCTAGCAAAACCCTAGCTTTTGCCAAGCCAAGAGCAAAGTATTTTTTCAGATAATATTTAGGTAAATAGAAAGGCTTTCTCAATACTGATGCATCTGCCTTTCTAGTATAGCCACCAACATATTGTATTTTAAACTTTCATTGCAGAATTACTCTCTTGGATTTGTAAAGCAAAAATCTCTGGGAGACTGGCACATGAAATTTTTGGTAATTTTAATCTGAGTTCCTGAGCCATGGCCATTCAAAATAGCTCCAGAATAAACTGTGTCTTAGTTTCTTCAGGATGAGAATTGTTTTGTTTTTAATATCCAAAATACATATTAAAATACATAAATATTAGTAGGGAAATTTTCTACGTTATGACCATCTTGATTTAGAATAACTTATTTCTCTTTGAGCACTACAAGGTTAATCAGCAGATTTCTCTTTTCCTTATTTACTCTGACATTTTTTTTCAATTGATTTTATGCCACAATTAAATGTACAAATTTAGCATAATGATAAAATTGTTTATCTGTGTCTTTTCTTCTAGGCATGCTAATATTGTGAATTCTGCTAAAATTATTACCTACTTATGTGGGGAACTGTATATTATTTGGATGCTTATAGGTAAGAATTTCACAATAGATCTTTCTGTAACTACTGTTAATAATTCATAGCCTAAATGTAATTTCCCTATCTATTGAAACTTGCAGTTACTTCTGAATGTGTTTTAGTGTGAAAGAAAGCTAAGGAAATGTTGACATTTTATTCTCTTTTACTATTCAGTATATAGATATTACATAGGTTTAAAAGAATCAATAGAATGATTCGAAAATAATTTATAAAACAAAATGATGCTACATTTTACCTGAAAAAAAGAATACTCATAAGAACCATCACAAGCTGGCGTGGTGGCGCACAGATCCCAGCACTTGGGAGGCAGAAGCAGGCAGATTTCTGAGTTCGAGGCCAGCCTGGTTAAAAAAAAAAAAAAAAAAAAAAAGAACCATCACCACTTCTACTGAGTACGCTGAAGTGATGGTTTAGAGGAGGCTGTACTGTAGTAATCTTGTTCACAGGGAACAGTTCATTTTTTAAATCATGTCCCTAAACATTTATTTTATCCAGCTTCTCTCCTTCAGTTCCAATGGTTCGTTGATTTGGAAAGTCATAGTCAGTTTTTTCTTTTTCTTTTTAACATTTCCAACAATATAGTTGGGTCTGATAATAAAATTAAAATTATCTTGAAGAAGCAACTGAATTTCCATATACAGCATTTTCTTTTTCTGAAAAAATTGTTTGAGGCAGACATTGAATTTTGGAACAGAAACCTGAAATGTAAGTTTAAGAGTAATGGTGCTGCTGGGTCATAGTTTAAGAAATGCGATTTTAATTATCATTTTTTTCCTGAATAACAGATAAATTAATATTCCCTAAATGTATTTGTTTGGGATGCTCCTGAGCTTAAAACTTGCAGATTGTTGCTTTTCATGTTCTAATGTAGTTAATAATTGAACTTCTGTTCACACTGTTCATATAACAATAGACAAATTATCATTTAAATTTTATTATTACAATATCTTCTTTTCTATGTGTGCTTTTTAAATTTCAAATTGAAAAATGTAGGATTTAAAATTCTACATGTGAAAATTTAGTCTCTCCCAAAGTTGAATGCCACTTTAAATATTTCCACCATGGGAAGCTATTGAAAGAGACCAAGCCATAGAAATAACAATGCAAAAGTCATATGGATGCTTTGATATCACAAAGCACTGTATAATAATTTTTCATAACCATTGTTAAATATTTCGGGTTACACAGCTATCCACTCTTAAAATAGAACTGTGTCACAAATAGTAAAACCAAACTACAATCCTATCACATCAGACCCTGGAGCTCTTCACAGTAGAGTATGAATACTTTGCAAGATATTTGCATAATAGTTTTTCCTTTTAGTTTCCGCAGTGGATTATTTCAGAGTATTAATTCTATTCTATTATTTTTCTGGTTAAAAAAATTCATGTAAACTTTTGTAATTTGCTAGCTTAAACAGCACTATCCAAGCTATTAGCTTTCTCATTCTTCTTTTCTTTTATTGGATAATTCTTTTTTTAATTTTTTTATTCGATATATTTTTATTTACATTTCAAATGATTTCCCTTTTCTAGACCCCCACTCCCCGAAAGTCCCATCAGCCCCCTTCCCTCCCCCTGTTTTCCCACCCACCCCTTCCCAATTCCCTGTTCTGGTTTTGCCCTATACTGCTTCACTGAGTCTTTCCAGAACAAGGGGCCCCTCCTCCGTTCTTCTTGTGCCTCATTTGATGTGTGGATTATGTTTTTGGTATTCCAGTTTTCTAGGTTAATATATTGGATAATTCTTTATTTCAAATGTTTTCCCCTTTCATGGTTTCCCCTCAGGAAACACCCTATCCCATTCCCTCTCCCTCTAATTTTCTGCCAGTGCTCCCCTACCTACCTCACATTCCTGCCTTGCCTCTCTGCCCTGGCATTGCTTTCCACTGGGACATCTAGCTTTCACAGGACCAAGGGCCTCTCCTCCCCTTGATGCCTGCCAAGCCCATTCTCTGCAACATAAGCAGCTAGAGCCTTCAGTCTATCCATGTGTACTCTTTGGTTGGTGTTTTACTCCCTGGGTGCTGGGTGGGGAGGGGAGGGGAGGGGTGTGGTAGGTTGATATTGTTGTTCTTCTTATGGGGTTGTAATCCCCTTCAGCCCCTTCAATCCTTTCTCTAACTTCTCCATTTGGGGACCCTGTGCTCAGTCTATTGGTTGGCTGCCAGCATCTGCCTCTGTACTTGTCAGGCTCTGGCAGAGACACTCAGGAGACAGCTTTATCAGGCTCTTCTCAGCAAGCACTTGTTGGCATCCAATAGAATGTCTGTGTTCGGAGACTGTATATGGGAAGGATCCACAGGTGGGGCAATCTCAGGAGGGCCTCTCTTTCAGTTTCTGTTACACAAGATGTCTCAGTATTAGCTCCCATGAATATTTTGTCCCCTCCCCAAGAAGGACCGAAGTAGCCACACTTTGGTCTTCCTTCTTCTTGAACTTCATGTGGTCTGTGAATTGTATCTTGGGTATTCTGAGCTTTTGGGCTGATATCCACTTATCAGTGAGTACATACCATATGTGTTCTTTTGTGATTGGGTTACCTCACTCAGGATGATATTTTCTAGTTCCATCCATTTGCCCAAGATTTTCATTAAGTCATTTTTTTAATAGCTGAATAGTATTCCCTTGTGTAAAATGTACCACACTTTCTGTACCCATTCCTTTGTTAAAGGACATATGAGTTTTTTCCAGCTTGTTATTATTATAAATAAGGCAGCTGTGAATATAGGTATGCATGTGTCCTTGTTATACATTGGAGCATCTTTTGGGTATATGCCCAGTAGTTGTAGAGCTGAGTCCTCAAGTACTGGGCTCCTGACAAGGTCCTTTTAGAAATTTCGTTTACTTCGTAAATGGTGGTATTCAAAGGATAAAAGGTTGAGAATAAGCCTTTTGAATCCTAGTCATTTATAAATTATTACTATCTACGTAAGTCATTGTTCCATTTTCCTGGTGTTAAGATAAACACATTCTCATACAGCTTCCTAGAACTCCAGAATTCAAAATTGTATTACCTCTTCCCAGTATCTAATGTATTATGAGATACTGGGCATTAGCTCTGCATGAGGTCAAAGGAAAAGACAGGATTCTCTATTCCACATCTGTTATATAATTAATACAATGAGAAATTTTTCAAAATGTATAACCAGGCATTTTAAGTATTAAGGCAAAGAGACAAGAGAGTGTGTTGATTATTATTTTTGTACAAGGAGACAAGAATGGATAAATTCACATTCTTCTGCATGCTGACCTCCAATTGAACCAGCACCATTTGTTGAAGAGCCTATATTTTTTCCACTGGATGTTTTCAGCTCCTTTGTTGAAGATCAAGTGACCATAGGTGTGTGGGTTCATTTCAGGGTCTTGAATCCTATTCCATTGATCCACCTGCCTGTCACTGTATCAATACCATGCAGTTTTTAACACTATTACTCTGTAGTATTGCTTGCTGTCCAGGATACTGATTCCCCCAGAAGTTCTTTTACTGTTGAGAATAGTTTTAGCTATCCTTGTTTTTTTGTTATTCCAGATGAATTTGAGAATTGCCCTTTCTTTTCTTTTTTTTTTCTGGTTTTTTTTTTTATTCAATATATTTTTTATTTACATTTCAAATGATTTCCCCTTTTCTAGCCCCCGACTCCCCGAAATTCCCGCAAGCCCCCTTCTCTCCCCCTGTCCTCCCACCCACCCCTTCCCACTTCCCTGTTCTGCTTTTGCCGAATACTGCTTCACTGAGTCTTTCCAGAACAGGGGGCCACTCCTCCTTTCTTCTTGTACTTCATTTGATGTGTGGATTATGTTTTGGGTATTCCAGTTTTCTAGGTTAATATCCACTTATTAGTGAGTGCATACCATGATTCAACACTTGAGTCAGGGTTACCTCACTTAGTATGATGTTCTCTAGCTCCATCCATTTGCCTAAGAATTTCATGAATTCATTGTTTCTAATGGCTGAATAGTACTCCATTGTGTAGATATACCACATTTTTTGCATCCACTCTTCTGTTGAGGGATACCTGGGTTCTTTCCAGCATCTGGCAATTATAAATAGGGCTGCTATGAACATAGTAGAGCACGTATCCTTATTACATGGTGGGGAATCCTCTGGGTATATTCCCAGGAGTGGTATAGCAGGATCTTCTGGAAGTGAGGTGCCCAGTTTTCAGAGGAACCGCCACACTGATTTCCAGAGTGGTTGTACCAATTTGCAACCCCACCAGCAGTGGAGGAGTGTTCCTCTTTCTCCACACCCTCTCCAACACCTGCTGTCTCCTGAATTTTTAATCTTACCCATTCTGACTGGTGTAAGGTGAAATCTCAGGGTTGTTTTGATTTGCATTTCCCTAATGACTAATGAAGTTGAGCATTTTTTAAGATGCTTCTCTGCCATCCGAAGTTCTTCAGGTGAGAATTCTTTGTTTAACTCTGTACCCCATTTTTTAATAGGGTTGTTTGGTTTTCTGGAGTCTAACTTCTTGAGTTCTTTATATATATTGGATATTAGCCCTCTATCTGATGTAGGATTGGTGAAGATCTTTTGCCTATTTGTTGGTTGCTGATTTGTCCTCTTGATGGTGTCCTTTGCCTTACAGAAACTTTGCAATTTTATGAGGTCCCATTTGTCAATTCTTGCTCTTAGAGCATACGCTATTGGTGTTCTGTTCAGAAACTTTCTCCCTGTACAGATGTCCTCAAGGGTCTTCCCCAGTTTCTTTTCTATTAGCTTCAGAGTTTCTGGCTTTATGTGGAGGTCCTTGATCCATTTGGATTTGAGCTTAGTACAAGGAGACAAGGATAGATCAATTTGCATTCTTCTGCATGCTGACCTCCAGTTGAACCAGCACTATTTGTTGAAAAGGCTATCTTTTTTTCCATTGGATGTTTTCAGCCCCTTTGTCGAGGATCAAGTGGCCATAGGTGTGTGGGTTCATTTCTGGATCTTCAATCCTGTTCCATTGATCTTCCTGCCTGTCACTGTACCAATACCATGCAGTTTTTAACACTATTGCTCTGTAGTATTGCTTGAGGTCAGGGATACTGATTCCCCCAGACTTTCGTTTGTTGCTGAGAATAGTTTTAGCTATCCTGGGTTTTTTGTTATTCCAGATGAATTTGAGAATTGCCCTTTCTAACTCTATGAAGAACTGGGTTGGGATTTTGATGGGGATTGCATTGAATCTGTATATTTCTTTTGGCAAGATGTCCATTTTTAACAATATTAATCCTGCCAAGACCTTTCTGAGGTCTTCTTTCATTTCCTTCTTCAGAGACCTGAAGTTCTTGTCATACAGATCTTTCACTTGTTTGGTTAGAGTTACACCAAGATACTTTATATTGTTTGTGGCTATTTTGAAGGGTGTCATTTCCATAATTTCTTTCTCAGCCTGCTTATCCTTTGAGTATAGGAAGGCTACTGATTTGCTTGCATTGATTTTAAAACCAGCCACTTTGCTGATGTTGTTTATCAGCTGTAGGAGTTCCCTGGTGGAGGTTTTTTGGCTCACTTAAGTATATACTATCATATCATCTGTGAATAGTGATAGTTTTACTTCTTCCTTTCCAATTTGTATCCCTTTGACCCCCGTATGTTGTCTAAATGCTCTAGCTAGTACTTCAAGTACTAAATTGGAAAGATATGGAGAGAGGGGGTAGCCCTGTCTAGTCCCTGATTTTAGTGGGATTGCTTCAAGTTTCTCTCTGTTTAGTTTGATGTTGGCTACCGGTTTGCTGTATATTGCTTTTACTATGTTTAGGTATGGGCCTTGAATTCCTGTTCTTTCCAAGACTTTAATCATGAAAGGATGCTGAATTTTGTCAAATGCTTTTTCAGCATCTAATGAAATGACCTTGTGGTTTTTTTCTTTGAGTTTGTTTATGTAGTAGATTGCATTGATGGATTTCCATATATTGAACTATCCTTGCATCCCTGGGGTGAAGCCTACTCGACCATGGTGAATGATGGTTTTGATGTGTTCTTGGATTCATTTGGCAAGAATTTTATTGAGCATTTTTACATCAATGTTCTGAATGCGAATTGATCCATTCTTATTTCCTTGTCCAAGCTCAACTCCAAATGGTTCAAGGACCTCCACAGGCCAGACACACTGAAACTAATAGAAAAGAAACTGGGGAAGATCCTTGAGGACATTGGCACAGGAGAAAAGTTCCTGAACAGAGCACCAATAGCTTTTCCTCTAAGATCAAGAATTGACAAAATGGGACCTCATGAAGTTACAAAGTTTCTGTTAGGCAAAGGACACCTTCAAAAGGACAAATTGGCAACCAGCAAATTGGGAAAAGATCTTCATGAACTCTACATCTGACAGAGGGCTAATATCCAATATATACAAAGAACTCAAGAAGTTAGACCCCAGAAAACCAAATAATGGGGTACAGAGCTAAACAAAAATTTTCACCAGAAGAAATTCGGATGGCTGAGAAGCACCTTAAGAAATGTTCAACATCATTAGTCATTAGGGAAATGCAAATCAAAACAACCCTGATATTTCACCTCAAAGCAGTCAGAATGACTAAGATTAAAAACTCAGGAGACAGTAGGTATTGACGAGAATGTGAAGAAAAAGGAACACTCCTCCACTGCTGGTGGAGTTGCAAGCTGGTACAATCACTCTTGAAATCAGTCTGGAGGTTCCTCAGAAAACTGGGCATGACACTTCCCGAGGACCATGATATACCACTCCTGGGCATATACTCAGAGGATTCCCCAGCATGTAATAAGGATACATGCTCCACTATGTTCATAGCAGCCCTATTTATACTAGCTAGAAGCTGGAAAGAACCCAGATGTCCCTCAAGGGAGCAATGGATACAAAAAATGTGGTATATATACACAATGGAGTACTATTCAGCCATTAGAAACAATGAATTCATTAAATTCTTAGACAAATGGATGGAGCTGGAGAATATCATCCTAAGTGAGGTAATCCAGTCTCAGAAGAACACACATGGTATGCACTCACTGATAAGCGGACATTAGCCTAGAATCTTGGAATACTCATTTTTGTAAATGTCTATTTTTGTCTTCACTGGATGATGATAGAAAAAAGCATCAAGTTATGATCATTTATTCCAAGAAGAGTAAAGAAGAAAAGAGGAAAATTAGGCCTGTAGATAGATTTTTGTTCTATTAACCCGAGGGCATTGAAAATGCTGGTGATTTATAATTATTCAAAATTATTTGGACCTGAATATGGACAAATACTAAGGGGATTTGAGAGTTCTGTCATTTTCAGATTTTCTAATTCTTATGACTCTTTTCTACAGTTAACATTTTGTATAGTTCAAACCTGTCTCTCTTTTTCACTCTCTCTCTGTTTCTCTGTTTCTCTCTCTCTCTTTTTCTCTCTCTCTCTCTATATATATATGTATATATATATACATATATAATATATTCTATTATACATTATATATTGCATTACATATGCATTATGTTATATATGTATTATATATAGTACTATATAATACTATGATATGATATATTCATAACTATTATATGTAATGCATATATTATATTATTCATATACATTATTATAAACATATAATATACATTATATATACAGATTTCATATATATACATAGACATACACACACACATATATATATATATATCCTGTCTATTATCTACCAATGGCCATTTAAGCTGATACAGTATCATATCTATTATAAATTATATGGTAATGGGTATAGTTATCAAAGTATTGCCCATTAAACAGGTAAGTGACAACTACTTTATGGTGCTTTTAATTTCAGTTTTAACTTTATTTTCTTAGTGACTATTCTGATTTTATCTTCTCACCAGCATTAAATTAGGGATATTCATAAAGGCACAATTTATATTTGATAAAGCTGTGATATTCTGCCTTTCTTAAAGCATATTTTCCATTTTTATTGGTTATTTTATTTATTGGTATTTCAAGTATTATCCCCTTTCCAGTTTTCCCTCCACAAACCCTTTATCCCCTTCCCATGCCTCTAGAAGGGTGCTCCCCCACCTATTCACTCCTCTTAAAGCATATTTAAACACTGATTCAAAATTGTCTACTTCACATGATATTAGTACTAATAGTACATATGCTAATTAGCTTCCATTGCTGTGAATTTATTCCATGGCGCCAGCAACTTTCATAAAGGAAAGTATTTAATTGGGGCTGGTTTGTAGTTCAGAGGTTTAGTGTTGGAGGAAATATTAAAAAAGTAGAAAAGGCTCATTCCTGTGCTTGTACCTCTGCCTGGCAGCCTAGCTGGCCATGCAATGTAGGGCAATGGGTGACCTGTTTTTATCTTGTGGAGATTCTATCTCTAAACTCCACAATCTCTCCATCCACCTTGCTAGGTTCCCACTGGCAAGTCATCAGTGGCCTATGTGGATTACCTCAGGCAAAGACACCCTTGGCTGTACCTTTCTCTCTTGAACGCAGATAGGCCACTGGGTGAAGGAAAGCAAAACACAAACTTAGTTCAGAAGCAATGGTAACTCAGTCTCTGGGAGCAACAACTGAATCCTAATCTTGTAAGCTTTATTAAAATCTGATCCCTCTGGTGGCAAATCCTTGTGAATCCACCATGATACTAGGAAACTCTCTCAGCTACATCTTAACCCTCTGCTCTCCTGGACCCAACTCTCAACTGCTTCCCCTCTTCAACCATCCAATCTGGAAGTCCCTCTTACTCACCCAGTGATTGGTTCCTTTATTCATTAGGGGATTGGCTCACAAAAACAGCACTAAGTCCATCCATAACAATTTAGTCCATTGTTGTCATGGCAGGAAATACAGAAGAAAGCAGAAAGACAAGGTATTGAACAGGTAGCTGAAACTTTTACATCCCGATCCATGAGCAGCAGGAAGAAAAAGACACTGGATCTGACCCAATCATTTGGAACCTGGAAACTTCTGCCTAGTGTGAAACACTTCCTCTAACAAGGCCACACCTACTCCAACAAGTCACACTTCTTTATACCACTCTCTAAACATTTAAGCAGTAGACTATGGAGGCCATTCTTGTTCAAACCACCACAGTACAATTATCATATGAATTATTTAAGCAGATTAGCAAGAGTTACATTAGCAAACATGATAATATTTAAAGATTTTTTGCTTTGTTTTGTTTTGTTTTGTTTTCCTGTATACCAAAGATCCCAAAATAAATCAGGGAGGGAAGAAGACAGATGTACCTGCCATTTAGGGTAGAGAAATGAGGGAAATCTTCTAAAGAGAGTTAGGGAATTGTCATTGAAGGATTAATATATTCTCTGTAAAAATCTCAAGTAGTTTCCACAGCCTCAAGAGAAGGCAGAGGCTTCAGGTTCATGTTCTCTACTGAGTGTCCAGAAATTGGGGGGAGACAGGTACTTTTTTCACTACTGGTCAACTTTCTGCTTGTGAAGAAAGAGTGCTGCAGGTCTCAGAAGGCAGAGGTTTCCTTATGTGGGTTAAAGGTAAACATTTCCAGCAACAGCAGCTCTCCAGTTTCCTCTACCTCCAGCACCAGTGACTTCACTGACTGGAAGGCTCTATTGGGGCAAATGCAACTTGAGGTAGATGTACCTACCTCTCAAGGCAAGTCTTATTCTGGAGGCAAACTAAGGAGGTCAAAGAATTTGCCTACCTGGTTCAGATTTAGTTTCCACAGAAAAGATGTTTCTGACAAAACATTTCTCTAAGGATACAGCCAACATGCCCCATGTTCACAGGTTCTTCATATGTAGACTGCAGAAGAACTTCTGGAGCCTTGTACCAGAGTGTAAACAGCCACAGATGAGAGGCCCATCTTGTAGCAGTAGATTCTAGGTAGGCCAAAAGTTAACCACAATGACCATCCCATTACATGTCAATAAAATGTTCTCTGGCTTCAGATCTCAGTGAACAATGCATTTCCATGAAGAAAATCTCATCCTCCTAGAAAATGATACATCAGATACTTGATGGTTTCAACTTTCAAGCCTGGTGGGGGCACTTTCTCTAGACATGTCTTTAGGTCCTGATCTATATGTTCAAATACTAGGGTGACTTTGATGTCTTGATCAGCTCTGGAAGTAGCACAGATATCCAACAGCCTTATACCTGGCCAAGAGCTGCAGGGGTTGCCCATTATCTGGATTTGGGAGCAGGTTCCTGTGGAATCATATACCTGGGATCTGTCTTGGTAGCTGGATGCTTCGTGCCAGGCCATAGACACAGGGAGAGAACTAGAGAGTTGCCCTCACCCCATCACATTTTATTGAAAATTACTTAAACTTTGACAAATATTATATCTTCCACATTTTTCTTTTAACTTGTATGCTCAAGAATATGTCTGATTCTTTAAATTTTAAAGTTGTGATTGCTGTAGTTAATTTTATACAAAATAGCTTTTAGTCATATTGACAGCATTTTTCCCCACACAATCCTTGTTTTCTTTCTACTGTTATGATAAAACTTCAGGATCCCAGGGTAAAATCAAATAAATAAACAAATAACATGACTCATTAGGATATTCTGATATCATTGGTCTGATACTCATAGATCAGTGCTTTACTCAACCAACATCAAAGAAGCTTTGCCCTGCATTAAATGAGAAGTAATGCAGAGAGCCACTTCCATACATTACACAAGGGTGAGACTTGGGAATACGTAGCTTTAAATTGGATGTCACCATCAAATTCCTCCTCTCTGATCTGGATCTGATCTAGCCCTGTGAAAGAGGAGGTAGAATGAGTCTAAGAGATGGAGAAGATATGGAACACGAGAAGAACAAGAGCCTCTTAATCAACTAAACAAAGCACATATGAACTCACAAAGACTGACTTGGTAAGCAAGATCCTACACAGGTCTATATCAGGTAACCTGTGTATATATTATAGCTTAGAGTTTAGTAGTTTTATGGAGTTCCTGAACATGTGAATGAGTAAGTCTCAGATGCTTTAAACTCTCCTTGGGATTCTTTTTAACCTGTTGATATGCCTTGTCTAACTTCAATGTTAGGGTTTTTGTTTTATCTTATATTTTATTGTGTTGTGTTGTGTTATTATCCTTTAGAAGTTTGTTCTTTTCTATTGAGAGACAGAAAAGTAGTATATCCAGATGCAAGGGGCATTGAAGAGAATCTGGCAGGAGAAGAAGGAGGAGAAATATGATCAGGATATATTAAAAATAAAGAAAAATCACAATCAAGAGAACTTTTGGAGGAAAGGATTTATTTCAACTTACAGGTTTTTGTCTAGCATGAAGGGACACGTCAAGGACAGAACTTGAGGCAGGAAGTGAAGCACAAGCTGAAAAGAGATGCTGTTTACCAGCGTGATTCGAATGGCTTCCTCAGCCTGATTTCTTGTATGACAAATGACCAATTCTCCAGGAAGGCATTTACCACCATGTTCTGAAACCTCTCACATAAATCATTAATCCAAGAAATGCTCCGTAGACCTTCTAATAGGCCAGTCTGATGAAGGCACTTTTCTAACTGAATTCACTCATCCAAGATTATCCTGATTCATGTAAAGTAGACAAAACTTAACCAGGAAAATCTCTTCTGACTAAGATCAATCCAATCTCATTATATTGGAAACGTATTTTAGACTCATATATAATTGTAACTTATTTTAGATGATTTGTTAGGTGGTACCTATCAACTGTTAAGGTTAATGTTGGAGCAGGGAGAGGGAACTCAGCAGTTAAGAGAATAAACTTCTCCTGAATATGTTCTATATTTGAATCAGGGTTCAAAACTCAGGAAGCTTATAATCACTGGTAACTCCAGATTTAGGGAATCTTATGCCCTCTACTGACCTCTGAAGGACAAATACATACAGATAGCTATGCAGAGACTTTTTTAATTATTGGTTATTTTATTTATTTACATTTTAAATGTTATACCCCTTTTTAGCTTCCCCTCCACAACCCCCTTATCTCCTCCTCCATCCCCCTGCCTCTTGAGGGTTCTCACCCACTGTCTTAGTCAGGGTTTCTATTCCTGCACAAACATCATGACTAAGAAGCAAGTTGGGGAGGAAAGGGTTTATTGAGCTTACACTTCCATGTTGCAGTTCATCACTAAAGGAAGTCAGGACTGGAACTCAAGCAGGTCAGGAAGCAGGAGCTGATGTAGAGGCCATGGAGGGATGTTTCTTACTGGCTTGCTTCCCCTGGCTTGCTCAGCCTGCTCTCTTATAGAACCCAAGAGCACCAGCCCAAAGGTGGAACCACTCACAAGGGGCCCTCCCCCCCACCCCACCCCCCGCCTTGATCACTAATTGAGAAAATGCCCCACAGCTGGATCTCATGGAGGCATTTCCCCAACTGAAGCTCCTTTCTCTGTGATAACTCCAGCCTGTGTCAAGCTGACACACAAAACCAGCCAGTACACCCACCCACTCACCCACATACCTCTGACTCAGTGCCCTAACATTCCCTTATCCTAGGTCATCAAGACTCCACAGGACCAAAGGGCTCCTCTCTCTGTGATGGCAGATAAGGCTACATACATAACTGGAGTCATGGGTCCCTCTTTGGTTGGTGGTTTGGTCCCTGGGAGCTTTGGTGGTTCTGGTTGGTTGATACTGTTATTCTTCCTATGAGGTTGGAAACCCCTTCAGCTCCTATAGTGTTTGACAGAACTTCTCCATTAGGGTCCCTGCACCCAGTCCTATGTATGGCTATGTACATCTGCATCTTTATTGTTCTGGCCCTGGAAGAACACCTCAGGCAACAGCTATAATAGGCTCCTGTCATTAAGTACTTTTTGGCATCAGTAATAGTGTCTGGGTTTGGTATCTTCAGGTAGGATGGATCCCTAGGTGAGTCAGTCTTTGGATGCCCTTATCTTCATCACCTGCTCCACTCTTGTCCCCAGGAGGAATTCTGGGTTATTATTTTTGAGGTGGGTGGGTGGCCCCATCCCTCAACTGGAGGCTATGCCTATCCACTGGATATGGTCTCTATAGGTTCAATCTCCTCTTTGTTAGATATTTCAGCTAATATTAATACTGAAGTTAAGCAAAATTATAGGACGCTAATTTCTTTCTTGAATAATTCATTCTTTTAATTTTAAAAAATGTTTTCATGTTTTGTTCAACTAGTAAGAATCATTAGCAAATTATGGTTAGCATGTAATGCAATGACCATAGATTTTTATAACTATAAATCTTAATCATAATTTATATTTGATGAAGTTTCCAAATACTCTACCTAAAAGATACAACTACATCATGCTAATATACAGTTGTAGCAAAGGAAGCAATAAATGTGAATTTGTTCTGAGTCACAGAATTTAGAAATGGAAGAGCTCCGAATTAAACCCAGATGGGAGAGAAAGTGGACCAGCAATTCTATGGAAGTAGTTATTAAATATATTCCCCACAGTATAACAAAGTAAATTATTTAAGTAAACACAGAGGTGTCTGTATTTGAAGAAACGTAGATTAAAAATAAAGGAAAGGTCTAAGTTACATAAGCAGGAACTATTAACAATGCATCATCACATAGATGAAAGGTTTAAATTCTCAGCATATACTTCTCAAGAAAACTAATATTTCTTGAATAGTTTTTCATAATTTTTAAGAAACAAAATAATTAAACATTCCAAAAACTGGTAAAAATATTCTAAGTGCCATATGATAAGGTTGTTGAAGATTCAATGGGTCATTATGCTAGTAGGAAACCAAAGTTTCTTAGTTACTTATCTTTCACTTCCGGGAAAATGATGGCTGGACATAATGCTGACAGTAAATATGGGGAGTGAGAAGCAAAGGGTGTGGTAAAAGTTTGGATAGTTGGAATTTGAAAAATTTCTTTCTGTACATTGTAAAAACTGAAAACAAACCATACTGGTAGGTTAATTAGCCTTGAGGCCATGGATAACCATATAACTTCATTATACATAATTCTGATTTAATTTGTTTTAATTTATCATTGATTAGTTAATGATATTCATATTAAGGGCAAGAGATAGGCCAATCCTCTCCATTTTCAGGTGCATATCCGAGAATAATATTGTAGAGGATAAGAGAAAGGCTCCTTGGAATTTTCCACTTTAATTTAAAACTCAATCAAGAAAGCTATAGTGAATAGGACTGAGATAAAATTGATAGACACAGCCTGGGAACTCTTTATGATAGTAAATAAAATACTATTCATAGTAACATAATCTATAATTTGTTTCAGAGTTTATGACTCAAATGCATATGATGAAGAAAAGGGATGAAAAGTGAGAATGAATACTAAGACATGAAAATATCAGTAAATTAGAAGAATGGGTCCAAAACAGGTTTTTTTGGGTAACATTTGTACAGAATGTCTGAATATGTTGAGGCATCAGAAGTTTAGAAGTTTTATTCTCTCTCTCTCTCTCTCTCTCTCTCTCTCTCTCTCTCTCTCTCTGTCTCTGTCTCTCTCTCTCTCTGTGTGTGTGTGTGTGTGTGTATGTGTGTTTGTGTCTGTCTGTCTGTCTGCATGTGTATGTTTGGGTGGTTGTGTTCCATCCTTCTTTTTGAACCCATGCAAATGATATCTTTGACAAAACATAATGTTGGAAAATTGTTCATCGAATGTGTTAATCCAAACATTAAAAGAAAATACCGTGAATTTGAAAATAAGGCAGTTAAAGCCATGTAAACTTTAGATCTGAGATAAGCCCATAAAATTTGTGGTTTGTTGGAATAGCAAAGGAAGAAGGTAATATATGAAGAAATAATGAAAAGGTTATTCATTTTTAAATGCCTACTAGCATGATGGGCCCAAGTTTTATTATCATTGTGGCCTACAAAGTTCTCGAGAAAAATGAATAATTCATTTTGCCCCATGAAATAATAGATAAAATATGTTCAACTTTGACCAATTACTCTATTAACAAAATAATGGATGTTCAATCTCACAAAATCCCATGTCGATTTAAAAATAAGGATACAAATCTAGAAATCTAATATTCTCCAAAAACAAAAACTTTACATTTCTCTGAAAAAAAAAACTTAAGGCATAAATTTACTCCTACCTCACTATTAACAGTGCTGATACAGTATAAAGAAAAGGCAATGCTTCTTAGCATACTCACCTTTCTGCTGTCTTTTTTAGTGGATACTATCCCTCTCACACAGGAGAATAAGTAGTCTCATTTTACTCCTTGGTCTTCATTTCATTTTTACTGTCTCCTTAGCATTTCATTTTATCAAAGGGCATTTCTACTATAAACAGATCTCATTTTATCAAATTGAAGATAACACACACACACACAGAAAGAGAGAGAGAGAGAGAGAGAGAGAGAGAGAGAGAGAGAGAGAGAGAGTCAAGGAGATATAATGTAGACTATAGCCATTTAAAGTCCAAGTATTTTATGTCACTTTTTATTAAACAGTATCTCTTTGTCAACTGTCAGTTCCACCCAGCTTAGGTCCTTATCTTGTTGGGAATAAAAAAGTCTCTTGGTGATTTTCTTCCTTTCCTCAGTAAAGCTTAAAGACTTTCTTCAGATTTACAGAAACAAACAAGCAAATAAAAACCTGTAGAAAAGAAAGTATGTGTTAAATGATATTTCTAAGTCCTTATGAAATACTTTAAACAGTTTAATACTATGAAATACACAATAAAAATGTACTTTTAAAGCAGACAAAACACATCTCTGTATACACATGATATACACATCTCATTGTATATCATGTATAGCTTCTCTTTGTGTTTTCAGTGATTTCATAAGGTGTATTATATTAATTTCAAATTTGCTTATCATTTTTAAATAATCATTTGAAAATTTTAATTGAAACAAAGCCTTATAAATCTTTAACACAGTTTGAATTGAGAAGGAGATCTGGATAATTAATGGCCCATATGCATTGTCTATGAAGATTTATACAGATTATCTATACTTGTCAACCAAACCAAATTATGATGCATGTATTTTGTTAAGACTCTATTTTGGAATAGTTCTTGTTGAGACAAAAAGGTGAGCTCTTCATTTTAATTTAAGGTACACTTAATGGCTATCAAACTGAGCTTATCTTTAGAGATTAAATTCATCTAATTGATGGGAGTGCTGCTTCTTACATTCACCACAGTATGATTCAATTTACTAGTGAAGGCAGGATGCCTTTATGAAGAATTTCACAGCAGGGTTGAAGACTTATTCCCAAACAGTTAGTATCTATTTTTATACCTGAGTGGGAGCATACAAAAAGACCCAATGTTTAAAAAGAAATAAAAGAAACAAAAAATAATGTGGAAAAAGGTAACTATACATATTATATTTAATAAGTAAAGGAACTGAACTTGAAAAATCTTAATGATTCAAGTTGTCTTATGTTTTGATTGAAAACATTTGACTTAAAATATCATGAATTTTATGTAATAGATTATAAGATGTATTCTAATAGATACACACTGTTTACATTTTAAACTAGAATTAAAGTTTTTTCATTAGGACTAATGCTTACTGTTGGTTAGTTTTGTCTAAGAGTAATAAACTAGAATCACACAAAAAAAGGGAAATATCTCTTCAACTGAGAAAACATCTCTGTTGCTTAGTCTGTAGGCAAACCTGTGGGTCATTTTCATGGCCAATATTTGATATGAGTGGGCCTATCACACTCATGGATGTGCAGGCCCTTCAAGAAAGGGTAGTTCATGTTTTTGCACACACACACACACATACACACAAACAAACAAACAAAAAAACCCAGAAAACCAAGTCTCCTTTTTAGGATTTCCACTGCTGTACAAGAGTTACACACACACACACACACACACACACACACACACACACATACACACAAACAAACAAACAAAAAAACCCAAAAAACCAAGTCTCCTTTTTAGGATTTCCACTGCTGTACAAGAGTTACTCAGAGTTACCAAAATCATACAAAGCACAAAACTTAATTGGGCTGGCTTACAAATTTTTTTTTTTTTTTTTTTTGGTTTCTTAAACAGGATTTCTCTGTGTAGCATTGGCTGTCCTGGAACTCACTCTATAGACCAGGCTGGCCTCAAACTCAGAAATCTGCCTGCCTCTGCCACCCAAGTGCTGGGATTAAAGGTGTGTGCCCTGACTGCCTGGCTGGCTTACCCTTTCAAAGGTTCTGTCCATTATCATCATGATGGGTAGCATGGCAGCATCCAGGCAGACATGGTGCTAGAGAAGAAAATGAGAGTTCTATGCCTTGATCTAAAGGCAGACGGAAGGAGAATGTTTTCTTCAGACTATCTGGAAGAGGGTCACTTTCACACTTGAAACTTAAGTATAGACCTCAAAGACCTCCACGACAATTATTCACTTCCTTCAACAAGGCCACATCTACCCCAATAAGCCCACACCTCATACTAGTGTCACTTCCCATGAGCCAAGCATATAAAATCCACCATAATAAGCAAGCAAAGAGGAACAAATGAGCGCCATTGCTTTGTGGCTTCTGGTTCAGTTCTGGACTCTAAATAAGGATACGTTATACAAACACAACATTTTCTTGATACGTTATTTTTGGCCAAAGTCTGTATCACAGCAATGTAAACAAAATTTCCTGAAAAGAGTTTGTGTCTGGCTCTGAACAAAACTCCTGAAAAAAATATGTGTGTCTGCAGATATTGATGGAGGGACCAGGACTTCAGTGCTGTGAACAAACAGAAATTTTATAGGCCTGGAGGCAAAGTAATTTATCTTGACCAAGGTGTGTGGGGAAAAAGAAAAAAAGATTAAGGAGAGTTTTGATCCACACCAGAATAGTTGGAAGATCTTGGATTAAGATGCCTCAAAGCAACAACAAACGAAAGTTACTCCCAATACCACGTCACAGTGGGACAAGGATCTATGCAAAGCTTTCAATGGATACTGAAGTGTCATCCACATGGTTCTTACTTAGAGTTATAACGCATACACAAAAAAGAGGTTTCTGAAAGTTCCTCTTTTTCATTTTGGAGAGCTACCTGGGCTGTGGCAGTCTGCATAGAAGTCATAAAAAGCCATGGAACTAGAGGCTGGGTTATTTGGTGAACCCTAAATTCTAAATATGGAATATTTGTCAAATAGATATTCATATGGGCAGGTAAGTAGCCTGGGGGAGGGGGAATAAGAGTGGGAGGGAGAGGCAGAAAGAAAGGGAGAAGGGGAGAGAGAGAGAGAGAGAGAGAGAGAGAGAGAGAGAGAGAGAGAGAGAGAGAGAGAGAGAGAGAGATGCATCTCTCAGTCATCAAAGCTGGAGGGACACAGAATGATTGAATCCCTTTTATAATAGACAAGAAGCTAGAGGTCTTGTCATTTGCTCTGGGTTAGGTTTCAGTCTTGATGCAGTCTACATTTTTCTCACTAAGCTTTCTCACTACCGCATTGGAGGCAGAGCATCACTTCCTTTTGAAATCATAGCGCTTATTCCGTGCCATTGTATGCTGGTAGTCTGTAATTTGCATTTTGCTGTTACAGATAATTATAGCTAAGACATTGCTTTGAGTCTCAGAAAAAAAAATTGTAAACAATGTTGATTCTGAGAGACTGTGGGTAATATTGAAGTTTGAATAAATGCATTTTGCATTTTCGATATGGCCAGGAGCTTAGATGTGCTGGAGAGGAAAATGTGATGGTATGAATGAGAATTTCTTACATAGGTTCTGCAGATAGAATACACAGTCTTCAATTCCTGGAACTCTTCTGAGGTGTTTTAGAGATAGGGTCTTGTTGGAGAAGTATGTCATCAGAGGTAGACTTTGGCAGTTTAATGATTCTTTCCATTTTAGTTCCTTCTCTCACTTTTCTGTTTATCATTCAAGATATTAATCCTCAGCTTGCACCTTGCAGTTTTAATTGGCACTTTTGTCTCTTGCAGTGTCTCCATGCTGTGATGGAACTAAATGCTTACCCCTCTAGAACTATGAGCCCCAAGTAAGTCTTTCTTATGTAATTTGATTCAGTCTTGGTGTTTAGCACTACAATAGAAAATTTGAAAGTACACTTATTTTTCTTTAAGTGTTTTTAAGTGTTTTCTTTAAGTGTTTTTTAAGTGTTAAATATTTTACACACTACCAGCATTCAATGGCACCAAATAAGTGTTACGATTACAAAAGAAAGTGATGCTCTGCCTCCAATGCACTAGTAAGAAAACTTAGTGAGAAAAATGTAGACTACATCAAGACTGAAACCTAAGACACAGAGCAAATGACAAATCCTCTAGCTTCTTGTATACTTCTTTAAAAGTACACAACATCAAAATGAGATATCCAGAAAAATGCAGAAAGGTATCTAGCTTTCAAGTTAGAGATTAAAAAAAGTTGTGTTGGCCTGTGGAAAAGGAACACTTTAAAAAAAAAAAAAACTATGTTACACAAAATGATCAAACACATGTTATGTGTCCAAAGATAATTTTTACTTTGTATTTCATATTTATATTCTACTGTAAGAAGTGTGCAAGGAAATAGAATGTGATATGGAAAATACTGTCAGTAATATGGACAAGCAATAATAGAGTGCTTTCATTTGGCATATAAAATTTGTAATTTAAATGTAAAGAAACCTAAACTATCTTTAAGCTCAATGTTACCATTTGTAACATTGTAATCATTTGTGTTACAATGATCTCTCATTGACTGAGCCAGCCCAAATACTATAAACAAAAGCTTTTATCCAAAATGAAACACTTATTATATAAAAAGTAATAAATCCCACTAAGGTGGGCTGATTGGCACAATCAAGGCAACTTTGCAATCAGAAAAACTGAGTCAAAACAATCAGTGAAAATAATAGTAAACTGTATAATTCCAAAGATATTTCATCAGTATTATACATTTTCTCTTATTTTGGAAGTATCCAGTGTTTTTATGAAGTATAACATGTAACATGTTACTAGTATTTTCTCAGAATGCATCATTTAATGGTCTACTTTAACCCAGATATATAAATAATAATAACAGATAACTTGCTTTGTTCTGTTCCACAAACATATTTTGAATCGAATACTAGGCTTTGTAAATATTTCATTGGTTGTTATTAACATTGTATATGCATGACTTTACCATGAAGAATAGATTTAATATTTGCCTTTAAAAAGACTTCAATATGAAAAGGAATATTCAGTAGAATATTTAATAGATTAAGATTCAACAAGCAAACCCATGTTGAATAATTCCAGGCCTTCTTTCATGCCTATAATTGATGCAGCAGGGAGAGGAGTTGAAGACTCTGAACACTGTTTTGACATTATAGAACAACAGATTCAATGACAATACATTAATCTGCTTCCATGTCTGCTTCTTTGTTGCTTGTCCATGGTTAAAATGACTGAATGATTTTCAACTTGTAAAATTACCGAATATGGGTTTTTCTTATATTTGTAAAGAAGGTATTTTTCATCTTGAATGCACATTATTACTGATATTTTAGTCACATTCAATTCTGTATGTGGGAACCATTGCATAAACACTTAATTTTCAATTTAAATTACCCTTTCATTGTCTTTAAATACTTTCATATCAAAGAATGTACAGAATCCTCCACCACCAATATTTCAAAACATTGAACTGTGTGAAGGCAATTGTTTTAATGTTTAACTTTTTTTTTTTTTACCATGTACATGGTAAGTTTATATCTGTTAGAATTTTTAGGATTAAACTGGAATTCTGTGATGGACAGAGCTTGAACATAGAAAACTTCAAAGCCTACCCCCACTACTCCATCAAAGTCACACCTACTCTACCAATGCTTCACCTGCTCTATCTCATAGTGCTTCCTAATAGTGCCATTCTCCATGGACCAAGCATTCAAATACCCAAATGTCTATGAGTGCCATTCGTGTACAAACCACCACAGAATAAGTTAAATGCTATGAAACATCTTTAAAAAAGAGATGCACATGACTCAATTGGGAAAGATTCTGTTACTGAAAACGATATTATGAGTTTATTTCCTGACACCAGTGAAAAAGGCATTTGATAACAATCCATGATCTATTTCCAAAAGACAGGAATCTGGGCAATATCTGGAACTCTTCCCTTGGTCTACTGAGCTAAATTAGTGAGATTTGTGAATGATAACATATCCTTTTAAAAAGAGAAAGTGGGGGAAATTAAGGTAGAATGGGATATTGGAAGAATTTCAACATTGGTTATTGGGAACCAAATTTATGCACACATTTGGGCCTGCATAAACCTACATGAATGCCTCCTCTCTGTGCATACATGCACAGAAACACACAGGATACATTTGGATCCATGCAATCATACCATACAACATTTTGTTCCTATGTCATCTTACTTGAACATAAGAAAAAGAAATGACAAATACAAAATCCTTAGGTTGCATATAAAAGACTCATGACATTAACAAGGAAATTTGCTTTATACCCTGCTTTTATAAGCAGAAATAGCAAACATGAGGTAATCAAAGAGAATTTTCATGTGCTATCTTTATTAGGGTTTCTTTTGCTGTAAAAAGACTCCATGACCAAAGCAACTCTATAAAGGACAGCATTTAATTGGGGCTAACTTACAGGTTCAGAGATTTAGTTCATTATCATCATGGCAAGAATCACGGCAGCATCTAAGCAGACATGGTCCTGAGAGTTCCACATCTTGTTCTGAATGCACACAAGGGAAGATTAGCTATCAGGCAGTGAAGAGAATGATCTCAAAGCCAACATTCAAAGTGACACACTTCCTCCAAGGCACACTTCCTAATAGTGCCATTCTCTGTGCTAGGTATATTCAAACTACAACATGTGCTTAGGTATATAAATTAAAGCATGCTTTATTAGCCAAGTAAAATATTTTCTTGGGTATGAGAATGGTAAAAATCCTATTCAATATCAACTGTAAAAGTACAACTTAAGATTTTGTGACTGCATTAGTGTTCCATCTCCATTGGAAGCTTTGATTGGTTACAATAGATGGTCATTTGAGGATCTATGATTTGTCTTCCCTGAAAGATGTGCTTGGGTATAGGTATCACATAACTTGTGAGATTGGCCAACTAATGACTTATCAAACTTGAAACCCATGCAATAAGACAGGGACTACTCCTAACTCTACCTGTAAGTGCAGAAACCAAAGGCTAGATAGCCCAGAGACCTAGGATAGACCTGAACATAAATGGTTAAAAGTAAGAAAAAAGTCAATGAAATGATATTCTACATGGTTGTAGAATGAATTATAGCATGATTTTCATCAGATAGGTGTCATCCATCAAATAATGGGACCAGATACAGAGATCCACAGTCAAACATTAGATTAGCTATAGCTCAGAAAATCCTGGAGGAACAGGGTAAGGAAGGATTGGAGGAGACAAGGGAAAGAGAACATTACAAAAACATATCCAGTAGAATCAGCTAGCTAGCATTCATAGGAGATCAGAGACAGAACTAATAATCAGGGAGCTTGGATATTTCTGATCTAGATCCTCTGCATATATGGATGCTAAGGATGTATAGGTTGGTGTTCTTTTGGGTCTCTTAACAGTGAAAACAGGAGCTGCTTCAGACTCTTTTGGTTTCTTTAGCAACATTTTCCTCTTACTGTGTTTCATCATCCAGCCTTAATATGAAGGGTGGTGCATAGTCTTAGAGCAATTTGTTATGCCCAACTTGTTTCCTATCCCTGGGAAACCTACCATTTTTCAGAAGAGAAGAGGGAAGAGGAGGAAAAAGAGCATCTGGGAAAGAGGTGGAGTGAATTCAGGGGTCTGTGAGAGAAAATAGTTGTCAGGATGTAGTATATGACAGAAAAATTAAATTTCAAAAGCAAATTAAATAAATATGGCTTAATTTTAATTTTTAACAATTTGATTTTAGAAAGGTAAGTAAAGCAATTAAATGTTATTTAAATAAAATTAGATAAAACAATAGAGCTATGCAAGCAGTAAAACAGAAATGATGAGTCAAAGGGTGAGAGACAACTAGTGAAATATTTAACAAGAGGAAAGCAAAACATGACCTTTATATAATGGTCTTAGGAATCTAACCTCTACCCTCCTTTCTGGTAAGGAATGTTTTTATTCCTGGTTGTGAATACTTTCAATTTATGCTGTAATATAAGATGCAGCTATGCACTTAACCCCACATAGTTCCTTCTCATAGCAAAGTGCTAAGTGAAACAAATGTGATATGTTCAAATGACCTGCCATGACTGATGCATTTTAGATTTATGACTGTTCCACCTTTTGGTTAACATAGAAGTAGATGAACCTCCTTTTAAACATGATATTTCTGCAGGAAATTTGTTACAAAGAGTTTTGATTGTTGACTTGACATATGCAAGCAAGATAAGGGAAGAGAATCCATATGGAGTAAATCTTAGGAAGTTACAGGGAAAACATGTCCTCTGGAGATTCCATTCCTTTACATTGATAAACTGACAGGGGTTGTGGTTGTCTGCACTAGTCCTATAGAAATTCAAGTAAGCCAAAATTCCAGCATAAATGGGGGAAGGATTTATGGCACTCTAATTCTAGCCAAGCCTCTTGTCAGGTGAAGCCTTTTAGGTTAAGGAGTTGAGTTCTATATGGGATGAAAGATATGTATCTGTGTACATTATTTTACATGCAGATATTCAGTTTGACTAGTACTGTTTGGTAAATATGCTTTTTTCCCCATTGAGTCTTTCTAGGTCCCTTATCAAAAGTTAGGTGTTTATAGATGTGTGAACCCATGATTGAGTCTTCAGTACAATTATATTGACCAGCCTGTCTCTTTTTATACCAGTATCATGCAGTCCTTATTAATATAATTCTGTAGCACAGTTTGACATCAGCAATGGGAATAACTCAGGAAGCTCTTTTATTTTACAGGTTTTGTTTTTAACCCATCCTGGATTTTTTTCTATGAAGTTGAGTTTTATTCTTTTAAGATTTGTAGAGAACTATGTTGGAATGCTGAATGGAGATTGCACTGAGTATGTAGATTGTTAAGATGGTGTTTATTTAGGGAGTTACTGCTGTGAACAGACACCATAACTAAGGCACTCTTAAAAGGACAACAGTTAACTGGGTATATACATATACATATATATATAAGAATATGTTTTTAAAAACCTGAAATTTAATTATATGTTTTGTTATAAACTACATATTATCTTACATAGAATAGTGATTAGAGCATTGTATTGTCCTGGTTCTTTGATATTGTCATTTGAACATACCACCATCATAGAAAATTAAGAATTTGAGGAGCTTCTTATGAAAGCTTTATGAAAGTAAAGAAAAGAAAAAAGATGCCCATGGTCCAGTACATGGTCACAATACATACAATAAAGGTTAGTATTGATTGTTGTCAGTGGGCTATTAAAGAGAATATGATTTTAGATTAGTGAGCAAGGTCTAGAAGATGTTTGGTGGTAAGTAAATGTTTAAAACAAATTTTATACACTTATAAAATTCACAAGGAATGAATGCACATTTTCAAAATTAGATGTTTATTAAGTAACTAATACTTAAGACTTTGATTACTCATATAAATTTTATAAAAGTCCTGAAAATTTTATTAAATAGAATTAAGAAAATATAAAAAGCAACTCCCATCTTCAACAATATGAATTATCAAATGCAACTTCTATGAAAGATAAAATAAAGTCAGTATCATACTGGAAGTACTACATCAAAAACAAAAGCTTTTAGTGTTTGATAGAAAGAACTTACTAGTTTTAATTAGTTCCTAAGCCAATTAAACTTGAGCTTAAAAACTTATGAGACACTCCCAAATATTTAGAGGTTATGCTACACACTGTTTAACAACAAATTTCAGAGAAAAAAATCTAAGAGAATTAAGAGGATTATGAACACAAATGTGAAGGACACAGTTATGTAAATGAAGAGGAGATTTGCTCTATCTTCTGAAGGGTGACATTTGCTTCTCACCAATAATTGTTCAAGCACCTCTTAGCAATTATATTAGTTTTGTTGAATACTTTTATTTTTGCTTATATTGTAACTATTCCTCTGGTTTATTACATTGAAAATATTTTCCAAATTGACTATTAAGCAGAAGATACTTTATGCATTGTTTAATGGATAGAGACCTTTAAATGTCATAAAAATCCCAGAGATATATTATGAGTTGTTAAAGTTTTACTCAGTCAAACAACACATTTTGTAGAGAAATTTAATCCAGCAGCATGATAGCAGTAGCAAGAGATTACATCTAAATATAAGATTCACCAGGCAGTGGTGGTGCATGCCTTTAATCCCAGCACTTGGGAGGCAGAAGCAGGTAGATTTCTGAGTTGGAGGACAGCCTGGTCTACAGAGTGAGTTCCAGGATAGCCAGGGCTACACAGAGAAACCCTGTCTCAAAAAACCAAAATAAAATAAAATAAAATAAAATAAAATGATAAAAATATAAACAAACGAACGAACAAACAAACAAATAAATAAATAAATAAATAAATAAATAAATAAATAAATAAAATAAAAGCTCCAGTTGGAATGCAGACATACCACAGACCTTTAATACCCCTGGCTAGAATATAGATACACACTTAATTAAGACTTTTCTTCTGAAACAATGGCATCTAGTTGAGGGGCAGACAGAGTCATGAATAAGAGAAAGATTTGACAGAATGAGTATGAGATCAGATACACACAACTCTTATGAGGACAGGAAAAAGAGGCTAGTAAAGAGCAGTGATGGAGAGAGAGAGGGGAGTTTAGATGAATTCAGTTCAAGAGTTCAGTTTTTTCTGTTCAGTTCAGTTTGGTTCAGAAGAATACAGTGCAGCCAAGTTCAAAGCAGATCAGTTGCTGGACTTCAGAGACAATTTTCTAAGCATAACAATTCAGTCAGACTCTGAAAGAATCCAATTTAAATCAGTAAGCTTAGAGAGAAGTTTGAGCCAAACAGCTGAGTTGACCCATTCTCCAGAGTTCATAAAAAGCTAGAAAGATTTTATTTATTAAGCAGTAAGTTTTGGAGGCTTAAACATTCTGGGCTTATATTAGAAGACAGGCTAGTGGTTGAAATATTCAAGATCTGGTCTTGGAGAAAATTAGAGTGTATAGAGGTTAGAAGCTTCCAGGTCTAGTCCTAGGGATAGTTAGCTAGAAATGTTCTAGGCTCTTCCCAAGCCATATATCTATAAATCTTGGGTATAGACCCCATCCCACCGCTTCATCTAAGGAAATAAAAGTGACATAGTCTATCCTCAGCAAGAATATCTTAGTTTTGTCTATATGTTGCAATATGTATGTACTTCAGCTGTAGACCTACACGCCCCTACCATCCCCAGAATTGTGCAAGTTACTTGGAGTAGTTAAACACCAGAAATCGGAAATCTTACATCTATTTCAAGCTTAGTAAAAGTTACCAATCTCTTTTATTTCACTTATTTAGAATGTTTTTTATCAGAAATCACTTTACTTGTTACAACTCTACTTAACAATTTTCAGAATTATGTTGCATTAAAATTGATGTTTACAACAAGTATTTGTGATAAATTCTTATTTTTCTGTGCATGATAAAATGATCACATCATTTACTTTTGTCTCAAAAGTAAAACTTTTAAACAGAAAAAATGTCATTTTTGTTTCTATTGAAACATTGAGGTTGATAAATGCGTTCACATACCTTTAATATATTGAATGTTATTAGCAATTTATATATTTGATATTAGTAATAAAAGCCAACCATCATAAAATAACTATCAATATCTTAAATATTACATGTTTCCATATTTGCCTCCTATAATTCTTGTGGAAGATGAAAAATCATGTTTTATTTCTTAAGCATGTGATTGAGAGTGATAGCATGTGTGAATTTTAATAAGGTCACAGGGATATAAAAACTCTTGAGATCTCTGTTTGCCTTTCACTGTTAAAAAGTTATTGGAAAAACCACAGTAAACATTTCAAATTGAGAAAGTGCTATTGCTTGCCCTGTGGGTGGATTTAACGGTAACTGAAATGTTCAGACAACTCCAAAAGAACCAATGTATCTCATCCCGGGTTTGTCTGCAGGAGAATATAGGCTATCATGATAGCCTCCTGTTAGAGGAATTATAAACAAAAGGGCTAGAGGAAACCAATATTTTTGCAGAGGTTTGACAGGCATCCCACGGTGGAGCACATGTACATTGCTTTATACCTGTCAGATGCCAGCCAGGTGAGGTCTTTTATCAGAACATAATACAGGCTGATAACTGAGAACCAACTGTTTTCTGAAATATGATAAACACCATATTTGTGAAAGAAATCTCAGTAGTGGACACATTATGGGAACTCGTTTATCTGGGGGATAATAAGAGATTATCTTGAAGTTTTCACTAAGAAGCTTCCCTGCACTCTGAGAAACACAATGCATTGTTTCAGTTTCTCTGTTATACTTGGACTGTTTTGGTGAGGCAAAATAAGAAAATACATGTACTCCTGGCTCAGTCAGACAAAATAATGGCTGTAAAAGAGATTGGAAATTTATATTACATGCATTATTTCTAGAAAACATTTCTATGAGACAAGCCATTGTTTTATGTCAATAAAAAATCTATGTATATGGATAATTCCTTTGATTTCTTTTTTTAAAGAAATGTCACATGTGTCACTATGTAGAATTCTTTTGCATACAACAGCAGGCTGTTATCTTTTTTAAACGTAAAATAAAATGAAAAGAGGACGAAAGCATGAGAAACCCTTGCCTTTCCAGGTGAATTATCAGAAGCTCCTCTGTGAGGGTAGAATGTTCATCAAGTCAATTCTACCTAGGGCTCCACAGAAGTGAAATAATTGAGCAAGAGGATGATTGGATAAATTATTTTTAAGTAGCTACTGAATGGCAGCTTGAGTGCACTATTGTGAAGGAAGTCAGCTAGACACTGATGAATGGGATTTCGGAAAAATAACTTGCCTTTAGTCAGTTTTTAAAGACTCTAATTTTATCATTCCGGAGAAGTGGAAGATTGAATCTCATTCAGCAACTTGCAATCTTCATCCTCATGGGAGAGCTGTTTGATTGCAAGAGCACAATTGAGAAAGTTGTGGGGCTCCCATATAGGCTGCTTCATAGGCAAATGTCTAAATCTATAGTTCCGAGTGTACATAAAACCCTGCTACAGTGATGCACATTGTGAGGAAGAACTTATACATTATGAAATTAGCTTTTATTCATTTCAACAATTGTAACCTGCATCTTTTCACTTCACATTTCCTCCTGTCTTTTAATACTGTCTCCTATTTGTGACATTAACATGTGTTTATTTTTGACAGTTTAAACTTAAAACAATATTATTTGTTCTCAGAAATGTACTTTGAAAAGATGAAGAGAAAGCTACTTATAAGCTATAGGCATATTGTTGGCACAAACTAACATTGGACAGGACTTGGAGACCACTACAGAAAAATTTGCGGAATGCTCGAAGGCATTCAAGGAGATGGGAATCCCACTGAAAAGCCAACAGTGTTAGCTGACATTAAACCCTGGGTGTTCCACAGACTGAGCCAGTAATCAAACCAGCTGAACCAAGGCACCGAGCATGTATGTAGCACAGGGCAGCCATGTCTCCCCTCAGTGAGAAAGGATGTGACTAATCCTGCAGAGACTTGGTGCACCAGATGGAGGATGAATAGAGGGGTGATGCTGCCTTCCAGGGATGAGGGGAGGGATGGGGGTAGAACACTGCAAAAAGGAACCAGGAGAGGAGGTAGCACTTGGAATGCAAATAAATAAATAAGCAAATTATTAAGATTATACTCTGTTGAAGCCTATTGTGCTATAAAATATTACCACCAATCATGTCTTTATTAAGAGCAAACATACTTATATGCTTAGTTTGTTCCTATCAACATAAATAATATGTAGACTTAAATTACATAATACATTTTTCTTCCCAGTGTTCAAGGGCTAAGCGAAACTTCTATATGTATAACAGAAGAAAGTTTAACTATTTAAGGAAAAGTTGTTTTTTAGTTTTCTGTTTTTTTTTGTTTTTGTTTTTGTTTTTTTTGAGATAGCATTTCTCTGTATAGCCCTGGTTGTCCTGGAACTCACTCTGTAGACCAGACTCACCTTGAACTCAGAAATCTGCCTGCCTCTGCCTCCCAGAGTGCTGGCATTATAGGCATGAGCCACCACCACCCAGCTAGGAAAAGTTTTCTTTATTGCTTGATAATTTCATATAATGATATTCAAATCCTATTCAGCACTTATCTTTTTCATTATGCAAATGTTTTTATTCTTTTGTTACTTTTATTTTGCTGGACATAGCCATAGAGTATATAGTCCAACTACAAGGATTTATCTCTTACCATTTATAAGCCACTGGGCATATCATCATACACCAAAAATAATACTTCTAGATGGAGTGAAAACTGAAAAAAATGAAACTTAAAATGTAATTTGCTTTAATTTAAATATAAATAATTTAAAATTAATCATTGTCAGAATATATGTCATAAGGAAATCAGTTTAGTGCTTTGTTGTCAGCTATGAATTTGATTGATTATAATCTAGAATAAACAAAAATATATATACTGTATTGCTATCATTTGTTGCTTGTCTTTCTGACAACCAAACCCCAAAGAAACATTTTCTGATCATGATAAGGAAAGGTCAAGGGTTCAGCTTGCTGTTCCACTAAAGGAATCAAATGAGGGATGAATAGGAACAAACTAAAAAATATGAGAAGGCCACAGATAAACATATTATTTTGCATTGTAATCTAAACACATTATTAACATATACAGAAACTATATTTAAAAGTTATAAAATTTTAAGCTCCCTATTGTTTCCTTTTTTACCTGTTTAATGATACTAAGTATTCTCTTATAAGGGGAAATCTGGTGAATCCATAGAAATGATAATTTTACCTGAAATTTCTGGGTCTTCCAAGAAAAGCAAGAGTCAATTTATATAGTCTAATATCTCACAGGAGAATATTCAGGAGGGGTCAGTACTTCTGAGTCAGAAGAAAAGAATTTCCTCAAGATTTCCTCTCTGATGCCTTCCTGTTTTCTTATCAGGAAATAAAGCTCTACATCCTACTTGCTTCCTCATTTTATATGCATACTTATGGTAGTAACTGAAGTGTCATTTATTTTACCTATACTTTATTACTCACAACATTATATATATATATATATATATATATATATATATATATATATTCCTTTATTTCTTTTTGTTAAAGATTTATTTTTATATTTCAAATTATAAATATGTTGTAGAGCAACAACAAAAATGAAGGTGCCTGAGGGTGCCACAGGCCTTGGAGCCACTGTAGCTTGTGTTACTCACAGTTCTTATTCTTTTGAACTGGCTTCTGTGAGTCAAATTTAGGTTCTCTCTAACATTCATTTTTTTTTTTTTTTTGCTAATTCAAATTTTTTAAGCACATAACACTGCACATAAATCATTCTGGTTCATCCCTTCCCTAATCAATATCTTATCAAATCTCTTACTATCCCAAACTAATGACTTCTTCTTTTGTTCTTAACACAACTATGATTTGTCTGTGTGTATGTTTGTGTGTGTGTGTGTGTGCTTTTGTATGTCTGTTAGGACTGAGTGATATTTCTCATTCCTGGTGGAACCTGATTCTTCACCCCCATAGTAATTGACAACCTATAGCTCTTCATCAAGTGAGGGCTTAAAGTAGTTGCCCTCATTCACAGTGCCATACCCACTGATGGTGTCAGTATTGAGATCCTGTTCAAAACATCCTGATGAAATTTCTAAGATATCATAGCTATTGTTTTCCTATGGTGTCTAAATGACTCTATTTAACATGAGGTCTCATAGTCGACCAGATTTTAAATGATTCTATCCCCTCCTCTATGATTTTTCCCACAGGCTTATGTATAGTGATTACATTGAAGATGTATAATTTGAGGTTGGGAATATCACATTCCCTTAATTTGTGAATACAGAGCAGCTGTGCTTCTTGGTAACAGTTTCAATCTATTTTTAAAAGAAATTAATTCATTCTTATATTGCTTATTTATTTATATTTTGTTTTATATTTATGCATGTTTGTGTGCATATATGAATTTTTATCTTGTGCATGTATAGCATACACAGTGGTCAGAAAAATAAATAATCTTCTGAAACTGGAGTTGCAGTCAATTGTGAGTCTTCAAGTAATTTTTGGGTAAGGGGTATATATTATCTAGAAGTGCAACATGAAAATTTATCATTCGAACCATTGGTTAGTCACTTAAAGGAAGCTTCTATGATGAGATGTACAATTTATGTATATCTGATAAGGATAATGAATATTTAAACATAGAAATTAGAATGATTTAGAAAATTACATATCTGCTTTCTATACTCTGTTCTGGATGCAGGATGACTTTTCTTCAAATTCTGAACAGCTAACAGGGCCAATGCCAATAGCCTATCTTGTTTTGGGAGTCTCTTGTATTTATTCTACCAATGACTCAAGTTTATGTTTTCCATTTCTAGAACTGACATTTTTCTTATATTGTGAATGGCTTTTGTCACATAACACTATGTGTTATGACTTCATCTATGTACATAAAACCTTTGCTAATATTTTAAGACATTTTATTTTCATATTTTGTAAGCCATTCATTCAACCAGCCAGATTATCCCAAAGATATATGGACTAAAACACTGCTTTCGAATAATTTAACTAATGATACTTATTTGCAAAAAGTTTTTTAGAAACATCAAATAAAGGTTTTGTTTTTAATTGATAACATCATACTATAAGATCTACAAGATGCCAGAAAAGTGCTTAGAAATTTAATATTTGGGACATTGCTGCACTAACATTTCATTGTTTCATCTAGTTATAGTTATTTTTAATCTGGAAGAACCTTAATGTATTACATATCATAAAGAATTTTGCATTATTACATATAATTTTTATTCAGAATTAATAGCTAAATAATTTATTAGTAGCTTACTTAATTTAAAGTATCTGCATGCTATGGTAATTTTAAAATAAATGTATACAGTAAATTAATACAGTGGCTGTTGTTCTTTATCCTAGCTACTTCCCTAATAATGACATGGAAAGAACATGATTTATTTTCTCAAGCTTTACTTCAGAAAAACCTAGGCAGTCATGGATCTGTTTTAATCCTCTAAACTAATCTGACTATCTACCAAAATCTCTCAAATGCTTGCATTGTAGTGTTGGTTTGGCTTTCTTTGCTTCAGGTGTCTTTTTTTCACAAGCTCTTCTCTTATCCTTGTTGTGGCTGAATTTGCCTTACTCTTCTGTGTCACCCCCTACTCTGGCTGTTGAAAGTCCTACCCTATTCTCTCTTCTGACTAGCTATTCATTATTCAACAGCCAGGGTTGAGTTGACAAGCAGAGAATAAATGGTATTCATTGTTTATAAACTTGAGACAGGAAATTCTTGACATAAGCATTACAATGCTGTGTCTGTTCTCAAACAAGGAATGAGAGCAGAGAAATTAGCATTTGAATAACAAGAATAATCTTTACAGATTGTACAAAATTATTATGCCTACATTTGCATCCACCTCTGTCACCTCAGAAGCTACTCTGTTCACCAGAACTCTAGGAAGTATACCTGCTAAAGGGCCACCCTAACTCTTTCATTGCCTGACAATCCTACTACCAATCACACTCTTCCTCCTTCCTACTGTTTCCTAGTCCCTAACTTGAATGAAGATCCATTGCTGTACCAGAGACCAAGCTAATCAACTCATACATGCAAATGACATGAAGCTAAAGCATGATTAGCTGGAGAGCAGGTTGAAGAAAATGGAGCAGTGGGGGTATGAAAACCACCCATCAAATCTCCATGTAGGCCAAATGCCCCCTCACTCTTTAAATTCTCTCACACCCTGTCCAGAGTCCCCCTACCCCTCCTCATCACCATGCCCCAACCCCCAATTCCAGTGGATGTTCCCTATTCTTTTAAAGGCCATGAGTGCTTTCAGAAGTCTAGCTTTGAGTGGAGTACCTCTGCTCATCTACACCCACTCCTGTCAAAAGACCAAAAAGGAAAGAGAAACCAAGGGGAAAAAAGAATTATTCAACAAATTGAAAAACTGAAATTTGTACCTAGATATATAATCAACCCAAACTCAGATGCCTAGCCACCAGATTAAGAACACAATTAACAATAGCCTAGGTGATATGTTACCACCAGAGCCCAGAGTCCTATCTATGACATCATGCCCTGAATAACCTAACAGAGTTGTAGCATAAGAAAGTGACCTTAAAACCAACTTTAATAGGACAGTGTTCCTGAAAGTAGAAATAAATAAATCCTTAGAAATCCAAGAAGGGCAAGTTGCACACACATACACACACACACACACACACACACACACAAACACAAACACACAAATTTAAAGGAAATGAATAAAATCTTTTAAGACCTGAAAGTGCAAATAGAAACAATAAAGGAATCATGAACTAAGCCAATCCAGTAAATGAAAACTCTAGGTAAGCTAGCTGGATCTATAGATGCAAGTATCCCCAACAGAATATAAGAGATGGAGGAGATAAATTCAGGTTTTGAAGATATGATAGGAGAAATGTATGTATCACTCAAAGAACATACAAAGTATAAAAATTTCTTAATGGAAGCACAAGAATGCAATTAACAAAATCCATTGCATTATGGGACTATCAGAACATAGCTCTCCTACTACAGCAAGACCTAGATAATCTATGATACCAGAAGAATAAGACAGTGTTCTTAGATCTCATTTTATGAAGATGATATCAGGCTTTAAAGAGGAAATAAATAAAGCCCTTAAAGAAATACTTGAAAATACAATCAAACAAGTAGAGACCTTTAAATAGGAAATAAATATAAAGAAATAAAGGGAAATACAATGAAATGAGTGAAGGAAATGAATAAAACTGTTTAATACCTAAACATTGAAATAGAACCAACAACAAAAACACAAACAGAGGCAACACTGGAGATTAAGAACCTCAGAAAGAGAACAGGAACTATAGACATAAGCATCACTGACAGAATACAATAGCTAGAAGAAAGAATCTTAGGCATAGAATATACTAGAGAAGAAAATGATACACTGGTCAAAGAAAATGACAAATCTAAAAAAAAATTCTATCAAAAACATTCAGAAAATTTGGAACACTATGAAAAGTCCAAACCTAAGTCTAATAGGAATAGAAAAAGGAGAAGATACCTAGCTCCAATGCTCAGAAAGTATATTAAACAAAACCATAGGAGAAAATTTTCCTAACCTCAAGAAAGAGATAACCATAAAGGAAGAGATGATTACAGAGTATCAAATAGTTTGGACCAGAAAAGGAAGTCCTTCTACCTCATCATTATCACTAAAACACTAAATTAAAGAACAAAGAGAGAATATTAAAATCTAAAAGGGAAAAAAAAAGCCAAGTAATTTTTGCAGGCATATCTACTAGAATTGCACCTGATTTCTCAATAGAGCTTCTCAAAGCCAAAAGGCCCTGGAAAGATGTCTTGCATACACTAAGAGACCACAGATGTTAGCCCATCCTACTATATTAAGTGTAGTGGCTATTCCTGGTTGTCAACTTGACTATATCTGGAATGAACTACAATCCACAATTGCTAGGCTCACCTATGATCCTAATATGGAGTCTCAGAGATACAAGTTTCTGACTTGGATCTTGGCATGGTGATCTTGAAGCATAGTGGCTATGAATTCCAGAATATTAAGACAAAGAGATCCCTGAGTTCAAGGTCATCTGGGATTAAAGGTGTGGTGGCACACACCTTTAATCTGGGCCACACCCTCTGCTGGAGACCTACATAAGGACATTCGAGGAAGGAAGACTCACTCTTCCTTGCCTGCTTGCCTGGTGGGGCTAAACAACTGCTAGAACCTTGGACTTTCATCCACAGCTGCTGCTGACCATTGTTGGGGAGTTGGACTACAGACTATAAGTCATCAACAAATTCCCTAACTATATAGAGACTACCCATATGTTCTGTGACTCTGGAGAACCCTGAATATTACAAGGAGTGCTAGTATTTTCTTTAAATAAATGTATCCACAGACCAAGCAAGCCAGTAAGGAACACCCCTCCATGGCTTCTGCATCAGCTCCTACTTCCTGACCTGCTTGAGTTCCAGCCCTAATTTCTTTTGGTAATTAGCATCAATGTGAAAAGTGTAAGTTGAATAAACCCTTTGCTCCACAACTTGCTTCTTGGTCATGATGTTTGTGAAGCAATAGAAATGCTAAGACTATAAGCAAAGTTCTCAATCACCAAAGAGGAAGAATGGTTTAATGACAAAACCAAATTTAAACAATATCTTTCTACTAATTCATCTGTATAAAAGATACTACAAGGAAAACTCTTAACACATGGTGAGGTAACGACACATAAGACAACACAAAAAGTTAATCACCTCACAGCAAAACCAAGAGAAAAGAAACACATGCATACACTAATACTACCAAAACCAAAATAAAAGGAACAAACCAGGGTTGGTCATTAATATCTCTCAATGAGATGGGAAATCATCAAACTCAGGACTGAAATCAATCAAATAGAAACAAAGAAAACCATACAAAGAATCAAAAAAAAAAAAAAAAAAAAAAAAAAAAAAAAAACCAGGAGTTGTTCTTTGAGAAAATCAACAAGATAGATAAACCCTTAGTCAGACTAACCAAAGGGCACAGAGACAGTATCCAAATTAACAAAATTAGAAATGAAAACAGAGATATAACAACAGAAACTGAGGAAATTAAAAAAATCATCACATCCTACTACAAAAACCTATACTTAGCACAACTGGAAAATCTGGAGGAAATGGACAATTTCCTAGACAGATACCAAATACCAAAATTAAATAAGGATCAAATAGATCATCTAAAAAGTCCCATAGCACCTAAAGAAATAGAAGGGGTCATTGAAAGTCTTCCAACCAACCAACCAAACAAACAAACAAACAAAAAAAAACCAAAAAAACAAAAATCAAAAACAAAAAACAAAAAACAAAACACAGGACCACAGGGTTTTAGTGCAGAATTCTATCAGACCTTCAAAGAAGACCTAACAGCAATACTCTTCAAACTATTCCACAAAATGGAAACAGAAAGAGCACTACCTACCCGACTCATTCTATGAAGCCACAATTATGCTGATACCAAAACCACACAAAGATCCAACAAAGAAAGAGAACTTCAGAACAATTTCCTTAATGAATATCGATGCAAAAATACTCAATAAAATTCTTGCCAATGGAATCCAAGAACACATCAAAACGATCATTCACCATGATTAAGTAGGCTTTATTCCAGGGATGCAGGGATGGTTCAGTATCCAGAAATCCATCAATGCAATCCTCTACATAAATAAACTCAAAGAAAAAAACACATAGTCATTTCATTAGATGCTGAAAAAGCATTTGACAAAATTCAGCATCCTTTCATGCTTAAAGTCTTGGAAAGAGCAGGAATTCATGCCCATACCTAAACATAGTAAAAGCAATATACAGCAAACTGGTAGCCAACATCAAACTAAATGGAGAGAAACCTGAAGCAATCCCATTAAAATCAGGGACTAGACAAGGCTGCCCCCTCTCTCCATATCATTTCAGTATAGTACTTGAAGTTCTAGCTAGAGCAATTAGACAACATAAGGAGGTCAAAGGGATACAATTTGGAATGGAAGAAGTCAAACTATCACTATTCACAGATGATATGATAGTATACTTAAGTGACCTAAAAAACTCCACCAGAGAACTCCTACAACTGATGAACAACTTCAGCAAAGTGGCTGGTTATAAAATCAACTCAAGCAAATCAGTTGCCTTCCTATACTCAAAGGATAAGCAGACTGAGAAAGAAATTAGGGAAATGGCACCTTTCAAAATAGCCACAAACAATATAAAGTATCTTGTTGTGACTCTAACTAAACAAGTAAATATTTATATGACAAGAACTTCAGGTCTCTGAAGAAAGAAATTGAAGAAGACCTCAGATAATGGTAAAATCCTCCATGCTCATGGATTGGCAGGATTAATATAGTTAAAATGGCCATCTTGCCAAATGCAATATACAGATTCAATGCAATCCCCATCAAAATGCCAACTCAGTTCTTCATAGAGTTAGAAAGAGCAATTCTCAAGTTCTTCTGGAATTACAAAAATCCCAGGATAACTAAAACTTTTCTCAACAATAAAAGAACTTCTGGGGGAAATCAGTATTCTGGACCTCAAATAGTACTACAGAATAATAGCATTAAAAGCTGCATGGTATTGGTACAGTGACAGACAGGTAGATCAATGGAATAGAATTGAAGACCTAGAATTGAAGCCACATACCTATGGTCTCTTGAAATTTGACAAAGGAGCTAAAACCAGCCAATGGAAAAAAGGTAGCCTTTTCAACAAATGGTGCTGGTTCAACTGGAGGTCGGCATGCAGAAGAATGCAAAGCGATCCATTCTTATCTCCTTATACTCAGCTCAACTCCAGTTCGGTCAAGGACCTCTACATAAAACCAGACACACTGAAACTAATAGAAAAGAAACTAGGGAAGACCCTTGCAGGCATGGGCATAATGGAAAAGTTCCTGAAGAGAACACCAATAACTTATGCTCTAAGATCAAGAATTGACAAATGGGACCTCATAAAATTACTAAGATTCTATAAGGCAAAGGACACTGTCAATGGGACAAAACAGCAACCAACAAATGGGGAAAAGATCTTCACTAACCCTACATCTGACAGAGGACTAATATCCAATAGATATAAAGAACTCAAGAAGATAGACTCCAGAGAGTCAAATAACCCTATTAAAAATGGGGTACAGAGATAAACAAAGAATTTTCACCTGAAGAATATCAGGAGGCTGAGAAACACCTTAAATGTTCAACATCATTAGTCATTAAGGAGATGCAAATCAAAACAACTCTGAGATTTTACCTCACACCAGTCAGAATGGCTAAGATTAAATACTCAGGAGACAGCAGATGTTGGCAAGGATGTGGAGTAAGAGCAACACTCCTCCACTGCTGGTGGGATTTCAAGCTGGTCCAACTACTCTGGAAATCAGTCTGCTGGTTCTTCAGAAATCTGGGCATGACACTTCTGGAGGACCCTGCTATACAACTCCTGGGCATATACCCAGAGGATTCCCCAGCATGCAATAAGGACACATGCTCCACTATGTTCACAGCAGGTTTATTTATAATAGCCAGAAGGTGGAAAGAACCCAGATGTCCCTCAATAGAAGAATGGATACAGAAAATTGGTATGTTTACACAATGGAATAATACTCAACAATTATAAACATGAAATTCTTAAGCAAATAGTTGAAACTGGAAAATATCATCCTAGGTGAGGTAACTCATTCACAAAAGAACACACATGGAATCCAATCACTGATAAGTGGATATTAGCCCAGAAGCTCTGAATACCCAAGACACAATTCACATATCAAATGATGCCCAAGAAGAAGGAAGGAGTGGCCCCTGGTCCTGGAAAGGCTCAGTGCAGCAATATAGGGGAATACTAGTACAGGGAAGTGGGAAGGGGTGGACTGAGGACCAGGGGAAGGAAGAGGGCTTTTGGGGAAGGGGAATCCAGGAAACAGAAAATTACTTGAAACATAAATAAAGAATATATCAAATAAAAATAATAAAAATTAAAACACATGGGGAAGAACATTTTATACTCATGAAAGAAAAAGTTCACCAAAATGAAATCTCAATTTTGAACATCTATTTCCCAGATGCAAATGCACTTACATTTGTAAAGGAAGAATTTGTAAGGTTTAAATCACAAATAGAACCTCACACTTTTCACCCAAACAAAAAAGAACATT